>NW_027812651.1:0-11949 GCF_054177405.1 Leptonychotes weddellii | reverse complement strand
CACAGCCACTTCTTTCAAGATACATCTCCAAAAGCTAGTGAAACAAAAGCAAAAATGAACTTTTGGGACTTCATCAAGAGAAAAAGCTTCTGCACAGCAAAGGAAACAGTCAACAAAACAAAGAGGCAACCCACAGAATGGGAGAAGATATTTACAAAGGACACTACAGATAAAGGGCTGGTATCCAAGATCTATAAAGAACTTCTCAAACTCATACCCAAAAAACAAATAATCAAGTCCAAAAGTGGGCAGAAGATATGAAAAGACACTTCTCTGAAGAAGACATACAAATGGCTAACAGACACATGAAAAAAATGTTCAATATCACTAACCATCAGGGAAATTCAAATCAAAACCACAATGAGATACCACCTGACACCATTTAGAATGGCTAAAATTAACAAGGCAGGAAACAACAAGTGTTGGCGAAGATGTGGAGAAAGGGGAACCCTCTTACACTGTTGGTGGGAGTGCAAGTTGGTACAGCCACTTTGGAAAACAGTATGGAGGTTCCTCACAAAGTTAAAAATAGAGCTACCTTATGATTCAGCAATTGCACTACTAGGTATTTACCCCAAAGATTCAGATGTAGTGAAAAGAAAGGGCACTTGTTCATAACAGCAATGTCCACAATAGCCAAACTGTGGAAGGAGCTGAAATGCCCTTCAACAGATGAATGGATAAAGAAGATGTGGTTCATATATACAATGGAATATTACTCAGGCATCAGAGAGGATGAATACCCACCATGTGCATTGACATAGATGGAACTGGAGGAGATTATGGTGAAATAAGTCAAGCTGAGAAAGATATTTATCATATGGTTTCACTCATATGTGGAACATAAGGAATAGTGCAGAGGACTACAGGGGAAGAGAGGGAAAACTGAATGAGAGAATATCAGAGAGGGAGGCAAACCATGAGAGACTCTGGACTCTGGGAAACAAACTGAGGGTTACAGAAGGGAGGGGGGTGGGGGGATGGGGTAACCTGGGTGATGGGTATTAAGGAGGGCATGAACACTGGGTATTATATGCAACTAATGAATCATTAAACACTACATCAAAAACTAATGATGTACTGTATGGTGGCTAATTGAACATATTAAAAAAAGAAAATAAGAAAGAAAGAAGCAAACCCCAACGGATGCTAGATCCTGTTTCTGCTAGAGCTGAAGCTTTGCAGGACCCTATGATCAGTAGATGGTGTGGGTGGGGATTTGTGCTGGTCTTCTGGGGCAGTAGCCTTCTGCTCTGATTCTCAGGTGAAATTGCCCTAGTATAGGTGAGCAGGTAGGTCTCAGGGGGGCAAAGTTTGGTAGACAGGCTCTGTTCTCCACTTGGTGGCGCTGTTTAGTTTACCGATGTGGTTTAAGCTGGTGGGCATAAGGAGAAAATGGCTAAAATGGCTTTTCCCCATTCTCTCTTCTCCCAGTAGAAAATGCGCACCACCCGTCTTCAGGAAGCCCTCAGAAACGCGCAAACAGGAACCCTACCTGTGTCGCTGGTTTCCATCAGATCCCCACCTTTACCCTGTGTCCAAGCTGTCCACCTGCCAAAGGGTGCAGTACTCCTGTGTTTTATCTCAGGCATGACTGGGTTTCAAAACCCCACACTTCAGAGACCCCCGTGGCACTGAACCACACTGATAGAGGTTCTCCCTGCATTGTGTTCAGTGCTGTCTTGTCACAGAAGACAGATGTGTGACTGTGTAGCGGTTTGGAGTTTATGGTAAATTGCAACACATAGCCAGCACCAGGGTTTGCAGCCCTCCACTGGTGTCTTTGTTCCTATACTGGTTAGTGGGACAGCTTGATGGTGCCAGCAGGATCCTCTGCCCATGGAAAGGCCATATCACCTCTACCAAATGCACTCCAAGCAGGGGAACTGCTTGTCTCTCAATGTGACCCTTTGGATCCTTAGGCTGCTCACTGCCGGGGCTCAGCTCTGCTTTCCCACTGGAGCACTGCTCAGCTCCCTAGGCATGAACCTTGCAATTTAGCAGACCTCTGAAACTTTGAACCTTCGGAATCTGTGCTCCACAGTTTATAGAAAACTGGTGGTATTGTAACCCTCTCCTTTTTCCTGGTCAATGATTTTGGGAAATAGTTTTCTTGTGCAGTCCCTGTGTGTGTTTTCACTCTTTTTTTCCCCCCCTGCACTTTATCTCTCTCTCTTCCTTCTCTTTTGGAACTCCCTCTTTGGACAAGTGCCTCCTTCCCCTGGGCAGTGCCCACAGCTCTTTTCTCCCACAAACTCTCTGCAGTTCCTTCCTTCCATGGGCCGTTTTTCTGGTTTGTAGACATGCAGCTTTGTTTTCTTAAAGTTATGGTTGATTTCTTGGGTGTTCAGAATGATTTGTTATTTATCTAGCTGTGTTCAAGGGAAGAGGCAAGCTTAGGGTTGCCAACTCCTCTGCCATCTTACCTATCTCCCAAGATTTCATTCTTTTTTATGAATGAGTAATATTCCATATATATACCACATCTTCCTTATCCATTAATCAGTCTATGGACATTTGAGCTCTTTCCATAATTTGACTATTACTGATAATGCTGCTATAAACATTGCAGTTCATGTATCCCTTTAAATCAATATATTTTTTTTATCCTTTGGGTAAATATCTAGTAGTGCAATTGCTGGGTCATAGGATAATTCTATTTTTAACTTTTTGAGGAAACTCCATATTGTTTTCCAGAGTGACTTCAACAGTTTGCATTCCCAAGAAAACTGCATCCTTGACAACACCTGTTGTTTTTTGTGTTGTTAATTTAAGCCATTCTAACTGGAATGAGGTGTTTTCTCATTGTAGTTTTGATTTGTATCCCCTGATGACAAGTGATGTTGAACATCTTTTCATGTGTTGGTTAGCCATTTGTATGTCTTCTTTGGAAAAATGTCTATTCATGTCTTCTGCTCAATTTTTAAGTGGATTATTCATTTTTGGGTGTTGAGTTTTATAAGTTCTTTATATATTTTGGATACTAACCCTTTATCAAGTATGTCATTTGCAAATATCTTCTCCCATTCCATAGATGGCTTTGTTGATTGTTTCCTTCACTATGCAGAAGCTTTTTATCTTAATGAAGTCCCTGTAGGTTATTTTTGCTTTTGGTTCCCTTGCCTCAAGAGACATATCTAGTAAGAAGTTGGTATGGCCCATGTCAAAGAGATTACTGCCTGTGTTCTCCTCTAGGATTTTGATGGTTTCCTGTTTCACATTTAGGTCTTTCATCCATTTTCTCCGTTTTTTAAATGTCATTGTCTTGAATATTTGATTCTGTAATAATTTTTGTTCTGATCATATAATATGATGTATAAAACACATGAAGAGAAGGAAAGGATAATCTATTGTATGTACCTATACTTCTTTATTAACAGCTTTATTAAGATATCAATCAGATACCATAATTCCCTGATTCAAAGTGTACAATTCAATATTTTTTGTATAACAGGATTGTGCAACAATCATCAAATCAATTTTAGAATACATTGTTCCCTCTAGAAGAAAACCCTGTGCCCATTAGCAGTCATTGTTCATTCCCCAAAACTCTGTCACCCCTGCCAGGCCCAGACAACCCCCAGTATATTCAATATTGCAATGGTTTCTTAGATATGCCAGCAAGAAAACAAACAAGCAAAGAAAAACAGATAAATTTGACTTCATCAAAATTAAAATATTTTAAGCTGCAAAAAATGTCTTCAAGAAAGTGAATATATAACTGAAACAATGAAAAAAATATTTGCAAATCATACATCTTATAAGGGATTTTTATTCAGAATATGTAAAGGACTCTTAAAGATCAATAATAATACAATAAATGACCCAGTTTAAGAATGGGCAAAGGATGGGGCGCCTGGGTGGCTCAGTTGGTTAAGTGACTGCCTTCGGCTCAGGTCATGATCCTGGAGTCCCGGGATCGAGTCCCGCATCGGACTCCCTGCTCGGCAGGGAGCCTGCTTCTGCCTCTGACCCTCCCCCCTCTCATGTGCTCTCTGTCTCTCTCATTCTCTCTGTCTCAGATAAATAAATAAAATCTTTAAAAAAAAAAAAAAAAGAATGGGCAAAGGATCTAATATGACTCTGCAATTCCACTCCTAGACATATACCAAAGAGAAATAGAAACATACATCCACACAGAAACTTGTACACAAATGTTCATAACAGCATTATTAATTATAGGCAACAAATAAAAAAAACTAAAATGTCCCCCAACTGATAAATGGGTAAGTACAACATGGTATATCCATACAATGAAATATTGCTCAGCAATAAAAAGGAATGAAGTAGTGGGCACCTGGGTGGCTCAGATTGTTAAGCGTCTGCCTTCGGCTCAGGTCATGATCCCAGGGTCCTGGGATCGAGCGCCGCATTGGGCTCCCTGCTGCTTGGGAGCCTGCTTCTCCCTCTGCTTCTCTCTCTCTCTGTCTCTCATGAATAAATAAATAAAATCTTTAAAAAAAGGAATGAAATAGTGATTCATGCTACAACATGGATGAACTTTGAAAACATTATATTAAGTGAAAGCCAGTAACAAAAAGACTACATATGATATAATTTTATTTATGTGGAATGTCCAAACAAGACAAATCTATAGAGACAGAAAATGAATAAACTGGTGATTTCTTGGGGATAGCCAGGCTGGAAGAATTTGGGGGGAATGAACAGTGACTGCTAATGGGTACAGAGTTTTCTTCTAGAGAGAAAAATTATTCTGAAATTGATTGTGATGATTATTGCACAATCCTGTTATACTGAAATAAATTGAATTGTATACTTTGAATTGGTGAACTACATGGTATCTGAATAATATCTTACTAAAGTTGTTAAAAAAGAAATATGGGTATATACAATAGATTATCCTTTTCTTCATGAAATGTACACATCATATTTTATGAGTAGAAAAAAATTATCACCATCAAATATTCAAGACAATGGCATTTAAAAAGTGAAGGAAGGTAAAGGGGCCTCAATGGAAATATTGTTTCCACTATTCAAAGTCGACTTGAATGAAGTTGCAAATTTTTGACAAGAGTGTAAGAGATAAAACAATAATGCTTTTGGAAGAAAACATAAAAGTAAATATTCATGACCTTATTTTGTCTCTTACATTCAGGTATATGATCCATTTTGAGTTGATTTTTGTGTACGATGTGGAGTCCAACTTCATTTTTTCACGTGTGTATATCCCCTCTTTCCAGTGCCATTTGTTGAAAAGTTTTTTTTCCTCTTTCAGTCATTTCTTTTTATTTACAGTTTATGTTCAATGCAAATCAATCCTGTAACATGAGACGTTACTATGAATCAAAGCATAAGTACAAAGACACAATATATAATCCAAAATAGATGTATAGTATTCGGGTATGAAACAAAAAGGAATGTTCATTCACAGACACAATGGCTTGAGATGTGCTGGATATGGTTGTTCTGGTATAGGTTCCTAAAGATGAGAAAAAATGACTGGTTATCAAGACTACTGTGGCCATATTAGATATTGGAATATCTAAGCATCAGTGTGTGTGATCATGTGAACCAAAAACCTTGGAATGTTTATTTAAAAACAACAACAACAACAAAACTTTCTGTGCATTGAGGCAGTTATGAAAAGATTTACTTTCTAGAATCAAGTCCACTTTAGGCTTAGGACCATGTTCTAACTATCTAAAAATATTGACTAACAGAAAGTGTTCCAAAGGTGGCTATTCTGATTGAGAATTAAAAAAAATATTTACATGTATGGTGATTAACATAACATAATAAACAAACAAACAAACAAAAAATGTTTACAGAAAAATTAAAGAAGTTTTTCTGAATTTAATGTAAGTTTCCAGCTTTCCCTTCCCAAATACTTGATTTACAATTTTGGCTCCTGTATGCATTTTGCCTTTTTAATTTCAAGATTTGTAAACTTCACCTTCAAAACAGATCATTCAACAAGGGCATCTGGGTGGCTCAGTCCATTAAACATCTGCCTTTGGCTCAGGTCATGATCTCATGGTCCTGGGATCAAGCCTGGCATCAGGCTCCCTGCTGAGCAAGGAGTCTGTTTCTCCTTCTCCCTCTACCCCTTCCCCCCCCCCATGATCTCTCACTTTCTCTCTCTCTCTCTCAAATAAATAAAATCTTTTTTAAAAAGTATTCAATATATGCAGAAATGAAAATTATTTTGAAAATAGTTGAGGTCAATGTACTTCTACTCCTTGGGATCAGTTTAGCGAAATCAATCTGGCACTCTTGTTGAATAGGTACAGGTGATAAGTATATAAGCAAAATTTATTCATTATGCTTCAATATGAGGTAGATTCCAATCCATGTCAATTACTATATAAAAAATCAAATGCAATGTTCAATCCAAAGCCTCAGAAGAAAAAGTTCAGTTTCCAAGTAACAGTGATGGCTTAACAATGTAAAACCTTATCTAGAGTACATAGGCATTAAATTAGTACTGCTGAAACAATGCATTGAGGATTTACAGTAACACCTGGAAGTTCCTTCTAATGTACATATAAATGGAATCATGGAAGATTTTTGTATTACCTAACTGTTTCATCGCCTTAAAGATTTAATGAACCAAATGAAAACTGATTCTGTTCACATCCCATCCTCTATATCTAAGTAAGATAAAAACCTATTCTCTCTCACTACATCAAAAACTAATGATGTATTGTATGGTGACTAACATAACATAATAAAATAAAATTTAATATATGTGCTGCCGAAGTGAGCACATAATAAAACAAAATTAAAAAAAAAACCTATTCTCATTTGCAAGGTAGAATTTTACATGTCAATACTTCTTAAGCCACATTTAAAGAAATCATCTCTTAATTAATCTTGGATGTTGTGTCTTCATCTTATACAGGAAACTCCAGTAGATTTAATAGACATTCACTGTCTAGTCAAACTCTTCACATGTTCTTCAAACCAATCAAATATGGGTTCCTCAACATTTTTTTGTGTCAATAAAATAAGATGTGGAATTAGCAGATTCAATGGAAACCTGTTTTTTAACTTGTCACATTGGATGTCTAGATGCCATTTCGATTGGGTTTAGAAGATGGGGAAGTATAGATGTTTCTTGGTCTGAATCTCTAAACAGTAGAGATGTAAAAGGGAGAATGAAATCACAAAGAGAATGGCTGTTGACTACAGAGCACCGCCAGTTGCCATGGGGCTTGGTGGCATTAGCTGGATTTGGGGCAGTGGAGGTATTCTGGGAGGAGTTACTTGAAATTGTTACAACAGTTGTTTGATTTGAATAAATCTGTGTGGGTAAGAGCAGCACCAGAAGCCACAGCCTCAGTCTGAGCCTGGCCACCATTCCTCTGCCCATGTCTGGTCCCTCCGCATTGGTGCTCAGCAGGTCTCACTGAATGTGGGGTGAATGGAGAACTGCTGGTTTGTGGCAGACACAGGCAAGGTGGGCCAAAAAAACCTTTTATTCTACTGAATCTTCTTTGCATCCTTGTCAAAAATCAGTTAATCACGTATGATAATGATTACTTTCTAGATTCTCAATTTGATTCTATTGATCTATATGTTTACCCTTATGCCATTGTCTTAATTAATGCTGCTTGGTAATAAGTTTTGAAATTGGGAACTGTAAGTCCCCCAACTTTATTATTCTTTTCTAAGTTTACTTTGGCTATTCTAAGTCCCTTTAGTTTTCACATGAATTTAAGGATTGTGTTAAATATGCAGATCAGTTGCAGGGTTGGGGGTTTAGGGGAAATTGGGAAGTGACTGCTATTGGGTACAGTGTTCTTTTGGGGTGATTTAAATACCTTAAAATTGACTGTAGTGGTGGTTTCACAATCTGTTAATTTCCAAAATACATTGAATTGTACACTTTAAGTGGGTGAATTTTATGGTATATGAATTGTATCTCAATAAGCTGTTTAATGAAAGAAAAAATAAGTCTAGTTATAAAATTTGGTCATAACAAATTTAAAATATTAAGGAAGCCAAATATAAATCCAAAACTCACTGCAACATCCTAGTTCAATATGAAATCTAATAATATTGTTCCAACTGAATGTGAAGGTCCTAAACTGCCTGTAATCAATGCTTGTAACCAAAAAGCACAATAACACAATTGAGAAATGGCATTACAACACATAACATGATTTCTAACAGGTTAAGTTTAATATTTAGACAGCCGCTATGTCTATATTAGACAAATTTTATAATATGCTTAAACACTGTGGCTTTTTTAGTGTCACTCTTGTTTGACTGATATAAATCTATTCATAGATTCATCATTAATAGATTCATTCATTTCTTTGGTACTCATTGAAAACCACCAGGTATTTTCATGCTCATTATAATAAAAAATTCTAATGGAAATCCAATTTACTAAAGTCAAACCCTTTTATAATTAAAATTTTAATTGACATATTGAAGTGAATTGACAACAAAAACAATAAACAGAATTATTAAATTCAAAAGATAGTGGTTTTAATATTTATGTCAGTGAAATTATGTGGTATACACATAATGACATACATGCCACATGTTTGCCAGTCTCATCTAGCCCATATTTTATGCAAGAAGGCTGAATTATTGCACAGATTAGCTCATTGATCCACAACTGCCCCTTCTTACCTAAATGGTAGATGGTCAATATCAGAGTTTCTAGTTTGGCTGGACACTTATATAGTCCTTCTCAATTCCAGCACAGTTCCATTGCTTGGATTTACCTGGCTGTACTCAAGGTAGAGTCCTACTTCTCTCTAGTCAAGCAAGAAAAAAGAAATGCTATCCATTCAGCACTGCCTGAGAAATACATGGCTCAAATTGTCATTAGAATGCCCAGTTATATTAAAAACCCAGACAGTTGCATTGAGCCCTGGGAACAAAGCCAGTGTCTCTAACAGAGGAATGTTTTTCAAAGTGCAGACAAACTACTATAGGTGGTCCATAAGATAAGCTAAGACGTTACATTGGCAAGTATTCCAATAGTTATGTATTTGTTTTTATGTATACTATGAAAAATAATTAGCACAAGAACTGTATTTTAACAATTACTTCTTTAGGATGAGTAACAAAAATAGAATTATTAATAATTCCTTACTTGGAATGCCCATCTCTCCTCTATTCTCTTTACATCCTTAGTAAAGCCTTTCCTCACCACCCCACTTTTAAACAGTATTAGTTGCTTCTTATTCTGATTTCCATATTATTTTGCACATATCTCAGTTATATCACATCTCAAATTACATTGTAATTTTTGTAGGGACACCTATTTCTCTACTAGATTATGAATTCCTCAGAAACCAGAGTCAAATATTTGTATCCTCAGTGCCTAATGCAGTGGCTGGGCCCTGACAAGTGTTCAGTGAATATTTGTGGAATAAATGAATGTGAATTATAGCTGTGGTCAGAATAATTGCATTCTACTAGCATTGATTTGGTAGCTACTTCACAGTTGGAGGCAAGATGGCACTATGTCCAAGGAAGAACTGAAAATTTAAAACTGCAAAAATAGGAAAGCAAACATAATTAATTCTTTATCTAATTAATTGTATTAGCAAAAATTTATATGTTGAGATTTTGGTAAGGAATTTCTGAACTAAGATTTAAAAGCAGAAACAATTGATAAAATAAAAATTAAAAGAACTGAAATGTAATTAAAGGAGCATAGGCTCTGGAATCAAACTCATCTGAGTTTGAATTCTGGGTCAACAATTATTAGCTATATCACTTGTAAAATGATCACCAAAAATAATTCACTTAAAGCCTAAATAATTCCAGACATGCAGTAAACTACCAATAAATAGTAGCTATTATAACTAATTTAATCTACAGAAAAACAGGAAATATTTTACTAATAATCACCAAAGAGTGACTCTGTGAACGTCAGACCCAAGAGAAAAATATAAAGAGGTCCAGTTCCCCTTCTTTTCTCCTTCCCATTCTCACCCCACTCCCCCTCACGATAGCATTGTGATCATTACCTTTCCAACTTATGCCAAGAACCAATCTAAAGCACAGCTGTTCTCTCTCCCTGAAGTTCCTGGTATAGATCTTTCCTATACAAGAAAATAAATCATTTTCTAATTCACACTTTTCTGGTGGCAGGGAGATAATTGTTTATAATTAAAAAGCTTTTTCATCCAATTTCTCCTGGGTTAGACTAAATCACAATACCATCAAGCCAGGAAATTAATTAGGCAGAGGAGGTGACAATGAGTCAGTGTACTTTGTTGGAAAATTACAGGCCAAAAATTAAAATAGGAGACTTAATTTCTATTCTCAACTTTGCTAATAACTTACTTAGAAATGTTAGGTGAGTTGTTTTATTGCTCTAGGCCTCAACTTCCTCACTTGTAGATGATAAATTCTATGCTGAGACAACTGGCTCATAGTTCGGAAAACAATATCCCCACTCACTCCTTAGAATATAAAGTCCAGAGGACTGCACAAATATTTAACTATAAAAAGTGAAACTACATAATTTCTAGAGAGAAGTGTTAATGGATGTGTTTATAATTTTGGAATGGGGAAGTTCTTCTTCTTTTTTTTTTTTTTTTAAGATTTTATTTATTTATTTGAGAGAGAGAGAATGAGAGACAGAGAGCATGAGAGGGAGGAGGGTCAGAGGGAGAAGCAGACTCCCTGCCGAGCAGGGAGCCCGATGTGGGACTCAATCCAGGGACTCCAGGATCATGACCTGAGCCGAAGGCAGTCGCTTAACCAACTGAGCCACCCAGGCGCCCTGGGGAAGTTCTTCTAAAAGAAAACACAACCAAGAAGTCATAAATAAAAAGTGATACAGCTACATAAAAATTTAAATTCTCTTCTGGAAAAACACACTTCTATAAAAAGCTCAAAAGATGAAAGAAAAATCATATAGAAAAATAAAGGTTATGGTCAAATAATTCACAGGAAAAAATACAAATAGCTATCAGACATATAAAATGTTGTTCAACTTCCTCATAATTAAAGACACACAAATCAAAAAGAGATATTTTAATCTATCCAACTGGTAAAAATTAATACATTTTAAAATACTAAATGCTGGCCAAGGTAAAGGAAGTAGGCATGCTTCTGTGTTGATAAGAGTATAAAGTGGTGCTGCTCTCCAGTGCTAGTTCTTGCTATCTCTGAAGGATGCTCCAATCCTTCTCAGATACCCCTCTTACAGTATTCCTACTATCTGATTTGAAATCCTTCAGATACATTTTAATCTGGACACTATGTGCAAATAGGTACACTGGTCTTGCTAACCCATTCCCCCATCACCTCCTCTGCCTTAAGGAAAATTCAAAGTCTTCTTTGGCTCTTTTCCTCTCTTCTACTCTTTGGGATCCCTTTCTCTCTGATAAGGAGATAGAAAAAGCCTGAAGCATTAAAATAATTTAAAATATAAAAAGCCAAAAAATAATTGTTTTGAAGTAAAGATGCCATTGTCTTAGTGTGCCGTAATATTCACACAACTTGTAGAATTGTCCCAGTCTACATCCTAGTAGTTAGGATGGTTATTAGTCCATTAGCCATGGACTAATATGTATCCTTCTATAAGATAAGGCTGATGGTAAAATATTAGAAAAAAATAAGATTTAAATCTCTTATATTTCATGCAAAAACACAAATTAATAGATAAAATTTAGTAAATTTAAAGGAACTAGACGTTTGTATGACCTAAATGAGAAACTTTGAAACTCTTTTCAGGTAAATAAGGATACATACTAGAAGTTGAAAATTTTCAAATAACTTTAGCCAACCAGAAAAGTTTTCCAGTAAAATTATAGATGAGCTAAAAGTTATTCCAGAGTCTCAGCTAAGTGCTGTAATTAATCCAAACAATGCCTCAGATCAATCTTCGAAAAGACTCAAAAATAAGTGCATTAATATATTTGGATCACTCTAGACTTACCATTTATTTTTTCCACTGAAAATACCAACCAACAATATATTTAAAACACAAAAATTTAATATATACTAGAA
>NW_027812650.1:0-279 GCF_054177405.1 Leptonychotes weddellii | reverse complement strand
CGGGAAGCCTGCTTCTCCCTGCTTGTTTTCCCTGTCTTGCTATGTCTCTCTCTCTGTCAAATAAATAAAAAATAACATCTTTAAAAAAATAAAGGAATGAGTACTAATGAGTACTAAGCATCAGACTTTCATCAACAACTCCTAAATTTTATCCTACAATTCTATGAGCAATTAACTCCTTTTTTTTAAGTTTTGTTTTGTTTTTAGAGATAGAGCTTGTGCTTGTGAGCATGCACAGAAGGGAAGGGGAGAGAGAGAATCTTAAGCAGGACCCACCTC
>NW_027812649.1:0-279 GCF_054177405.1 Leptonychotes weddellii | reverse complement strand
AAAACCAATAGAATAGAAAAGAAGCAAGGACTATACTGTAATAGGTACTGAGTATTTATATTAGTATTAGCAATAACTTATTCTCTTCCTTCCCTTCCATCCTCCCTCCTCCTTCTTTTATATTCTCTCCTTGTCTCCTTCTTCCTCACCTCCATCACGTCCTCCTCCTTGTACTATTTCTTGTCCTCTACTACCACCGCGACCACTGCCATCCATCACTGTCACCACCACCCGTCACCATCACCACCGCCATCATCACCTCCATCACCGTCACCACCA
>NW_027812648.1:0-279 GCF_054177405.1 Leptonychotes weddellii | reverse complement strand
CATCGTTTGCCTAAAGATTCCCCAAGGAAAATCATGATGAAAGGGATTAATATTTGTAACCCTCTGACTTAATTGTTTTGTTAAGTAAAGTAAAATTAAATAAAATTCTTAGAGGAACTCTTTCTTTTGAGCTGAGTGTTTTTATGCCAATGAAGGAGCTGTGATAAAACCTGGCTTTTCTTTCTTTCGTCTTCTGTGAAGTTTGCTCCATTCATGGCTAGATCCACCTGTACCATGAGTAAAATGCCAGCATGACTACAATTAAGTATGTCTTCAGAA
>NW_027812647.1:0-279 GCF_054177405.1 Leptonychotes weddellii | reverse complement strand
TGGCATAGAAGACATATTCAATAATCACATAAAGTCAGTTTAACTTACAGTGAACACGTTTTTGGTGCCAAGAATTGCCTTAGGTATTTTATACAGACTGGTTGTCCAGAAATCTTTTTTTTTTTCTCTTCTCCTTTCTGAAGCTCATATGTTGCAGTGTTTTGAAGTACGGCATAGCCTCTTGTGGAAGCTTAAAGAGGAAGGGGAAAACCCAAGTCACTTCATTTTGCAATTAATTACTTCTTCTGGGAAGGCTTTGCCTTGTAATTGTAGTATTTC
>NW_027812646.1:0-279 GCF_054177405.1 Leptonychotes weddellii | reverse complement strand
GCAGGGAGCCCTATGCGGGACTCGATCCCGGGACTCCAGGATCATGACCTGAGCCGAAGGCAGTCGCTTAACCGACTGAACCACCCAGGCGCCCCGAGAGGCAGAGAGAGAGCTTGAGGGAAAACGGGGAATGAAGTTGGAAGGAGAGTCCGGAGGCCCAGGAGAGGCACACTGAGGAGGGAGGTGGAGACGCAAGGGGGAGAAAAGGAATAAAAAAGAGATTGATAGGGCCACAACTGAGCCAGAAGGAATGGAGGGTATTGAGAAGCAAGAGGGTCT
>NW_027812645.1:0-279 GCF_054177405.1 Leptonychotes weddellii | reverse complement strand
ATATATATATATATAGTAAAATGAGAGAGAGGCTTTCAAACCATTCAGAAATAACACCCTCTCCATCCTTATTCAAAAGAAATAGGAAATAGGAAATCTAAAGTCGAAAAAATAATAGAAAAGCACAATGTCCTTGAAATGAAGTACTCAAGTAGAACACTGAGTTTATACTGAATTTCCTAGTAGCCAAGCTAAAAAGGGAAATGCATTGGGTTATTTAGTTCTGATATCCTGACAGAAAAGAAGCACACACTTTGATCTGGAGAGAAACTTTCCTGA
>NW_027812644.1:0-279 GCF_054177405.1 Leptonychotes weddellii | reverse complement strand
TTCACATGCTCAGGGTCTGGGCAGGGAGACCCAAGCAACTGGATCCCACATGAGCTGGCTCTGCCAGGCATCCATCTCTCTCTCTCTCTCTCTCTCTCTCTCTCTCTCTGGTGTGCCCACATGGTCTCCCCACATGGCTGCTCGGGGTGGCCGACTTCTCACTCAGTGGTGAAATCCTCCCAGCACGAGTGTCCAGGAGAACACGCAGAGGGCTTGGGGGCTTTTGGAACCCAGCCTCAGCAGGCCGGTGGCCCGGCCATCCCACTGCATTGTCAAAGG
>NW_027812643.1:0-279 GCF_054177405.1 Leptonychotes weddellii | reverse complement strand
ATAAATGTGAAAACCATTTTCTAAATTCAAATCCTCATACAAGTGATTACAAAATCCAAAGTAAAATGATAAAAAAGAACCTTGACCTGTTTTAAGTAACAAGAACATTTAAATCTTGCATAAATGCAAGTCCAGCAGGGCAGGCTCCAGGTGTTGAATGGAATAGAGGCTTTAGAATGTCATCAAAGAGCCTGGTTCTTATTGTCTTTCCAATCTTCTGTCCTCCGTATTGGCTTCATCTAAAGCTGATTCTTTTATGATGTTAAAATACTTTGCAGA
>NW_027812642.1:0-279 GCF_054177405.1 Leptonychotes weddellii | reverse complement strand
ACTTTTTGACTATTATGAACAATACTGCTATGAACATTCACGTACAAGTTTTTGTCTGGAGATATGCTTTCATTTCTTTTGGATACCTAAAGATTTTTAAAGGTATATAAGTCTCTAATGTATAAATATAAACATAATGGAAATTCTTCCCTGGTGGCAGTGCTTTGTATTTTTTATTTAATTTTTACTTACTTTTTTTAACATTTTATTTATTTTTTTAAAAGATTTTTATTTATTTTTTGACAGAGAGAGACAGCGAGAGAGGGAACACAAGCAGGG
>NW_027812641.1:0-2769 GCF_054177405.1 Leptonychotes weddellii | reverse complement strand
ATGAGTTCTAGTAATTTGGGGGTGAAGTCTTTTGGGTTTTCCACATAAAGTATCATGTCGTCTGCGAAGAGAGAGAGTTTGACTTCTTCTTTGCCAATTTGAATACCTTTTCTTTCTTTTTGTTGTCTGATTGCTGTTGCTAGGACTTCAAGTACTATGCTGAACAATAGTGGCGAGAGTGGGCATCCTTGTCATGTTCCTGACCTTAAGGGAAAGGCTCTCAGCTTTTCCCCATTGAGGATGTTATTTGCTGTGGGTTTTTCATAGATGGATTTTATGAACTTGAGGAATGTTCCCTCTATCCCTATACTCTGAAGAGTTTTAATCAGGAAAGGATGCTGTGTTTTGTCAAATGCTTTTTCTGCATCAACTGAGAGGACCATATGGTTCTTCTCTCTCCTCTTATTAATGGGTTCTATCACATTGATTGATTTGCAAATGTTGAACCACCCTTGCATCCCGAAGATAAATCCCACTTGGTCGTGGTAGATGATCCTTTTAATGTATTGTTGGATCCTATTAGCTAGGATTTTGTTGAGAATTTTAGAATCCATATTCATGAGGGATATCAGTCTGAAATTCTCCTTTTTGATGGGGGCCTTTGCCTGGTTTGGGGATTAAGGTAATGCTGGCCTTATAGAATGAGTCTGGAAGCTTTAAATGATGCCTAAGCCACGCATTAGAAGAGAAATAATTAAAATTAGAGCAGAAATCAATGAATTAGAAACCAGAAACGCAGTAGATCAGATCAACAAAACTAGAAGCTGGCTCTCTGAAAGAATTAAGAAGATCGATAAACCACTGCCCAGACTTATCCATAAGAAGAGAAAGGACCCACATTAATAAAATTATGAATGAAAGGGGAGAGATCACGACCAACACCAAGGAGATAGAAACAATTATTAGAAATTATTATCAACTATATGCCAATAAATTGAGCAATCTGGAAGAAATGGATGCCTTCCTGGAAACCTATAAACTGCCAAGACTGAAACAGGAAGAAACTGACAACCTGAATAGCCCAATAACCAGTAACGAGATTGAAGCAGTGATCAAAAACCTCCCAAAAAACAAGAGTCCAGGGCCTGATGGATTCCCTGGGGAATTTTACCAAACATTCAAGAAGAAATAATACCTATCCTCCTGAAGCTGCTTAAAAAAATAGAAACAGAAGGAAAGCTTCCAGACTCATTCTATAAAGTGCTAAGATGTTTTTAACCAGGAAATATACAGAGATTATGTTTGGACACCACGGAGGGTTTCCTATTCATTACATCTGACCCTTCAACCAGACTCGGTAGCATCGAGAAGAACTCGGAACAGAACTCAGAACAACATGGATGATTTTGTCTTCTACACACAGGAAACTCCTGCCTCTTTTCATTAATTTGACTCACTTGCTACAATTTGTGAATCAGCCATAAGAAAATGGACTTGGAAAAGCAAATTGGTTTTTACCCTAAGTTTCCAAAAGAGGATCCGGCAGAGTACAAAGAAAAAAATGTTCTTTTAAAAAAAGCATAAAAAGTAACTTGACCTGTTCCTTGCATTCAAGTGTTTAGAAAACAACTCACTCTCTACTCACAGAATCTCCTTGAAAGTCAAGAGATTAAGAGGAAGAAGTTTGTGGTTTTGAAATGTTTTATAATTTCCACACTGGATTTTAAAAAGGAAAATTTACAGTTGTTGGTTTTTTGTTTATTTGTTTTTGAATCTGAAAAATGACAAATGAGAAAATGGAGGGTTTTGTGATCCAAAAGTTAGACCCAGCCTAGTGGGGCATATCTTTTTACTGTCACATAGAGACAGGAAGTAGGCTAGGGGCTGAGGGAAGGAGAGAATGGGGATGGCTGCTAATGGATATGAGGCTTCAGTCTGGGGTGATAAAAATGTCCTAGAATTAGGTAGTGGGGGTGGTGGCACAACCTTGTGACTATACTAAAAACCACTGAATTGTATATTTTAAAATTATGAATTGTATGCTATGTGTAGCTAAATTTTAAAAAGGGAATGAGATATTTACAGACATACAAAATATTAAGAACCTAATGTATGAGTAAAAATAAATCTTAAAATGAGTTGGAAAATAGGGGCACCTGGGTGGCTCGGTCAGTTAAGCATCCGACTCCTGATTTCAGCTCAGGTCATGATCTCAGGGTCCTGGGATGGAGCTCCACATCGGGCTCAGCGCCCAGCGGAGAGTCTACTTAAGATTCTTTCTCCCTCTCCCTCTGTCCCTCCTCCCTGTGCACACTGTCTCTCTCTCTCTAAAATAAATAAAATCTTTTTTTTCAATTAGTTGGTAAACAAAAGCTTATTCGATGCATAGTATTAAAATACTTGGACACTGACCATCAAAATCCTAGAGGAGAACACAGGCAGCAACCTCTTCGACCTCAGCCGCAGCAACTTCCTCCTAGAAACATCGCCAAAGGCAAGGGAAGCAAGGGCAAAAATGAACTATTGGGACTTCATCAAGATAAAAAGCTTTTGCACAGCAAAGGAAACAGTCAACAAGACCAAAAGACAACCGACAGAATGGGAGAAGATATTTGCAAATGACATATCAGATAAACGGCCACAATCCAAAAATCTATAAAGAACTTACCAAACTCAACACCCAAAGAACAAAGAATCCAATCAAGAAATGGGCAGAAGACATGAACAGACATTTTCCCAAAGAAGACATCCAAATGGCCAACAGACACATGAAAAAGTGTTCAACATTGCTCGGCATCAGGGAAATCCAAATCAAAACCTCAATGAGAT
>NW_027812640.1:0-279 GCF_054177405.1 Leptonychotes weddellii | reverse complement strand
GTGAAGCCTGAAATTACACTTTATGTAATTTTATGTTGTGAATCCAAATATAGGACTTTTCCATACAATAGCTATTATTGTAATTTTAATTTAAGTGTGGACGTGATATAAAAACTACAGAGCACAAGCAGAAGTAACAGATATTAAGAAAGCAGCATCAACGTTTTCACCAAAACAGGTTTTCATTTTTCACGATATGAAATCCAGTTTCTAATAGTATAGCATGGGTTTACATGTTACTTTGTTCAGTGAAATGTAAGAGAAATGAAGCAGACATAT
>NW_027812639.1:0-279 GCF_054177405.1 Leptonychotes weddellii | reverse complement strand
AACAATGAATCATGGAACACTTCATCTAGAACTAATGATGTAATGTATGGGGATTAACATAAGAATAAAAAAAAAAATTAAAAAAAAAAAAATATTAGGCAGGGTCATATGACTTGATTGGGAATGCGAGCAGTGTTTTTAAGAGCTGGCTTGCCATTCTCCATGCCCTCTTCCCCTGCTAAGGTGGAGCCCTGAAGCTTCATGTTGAGATGGTGACCACTCCATCTGCCTGGGTACCTAAAAGGTGATGATAGCAGAGCCCCCTGCAAATCCAAAATG
>NW_027812638.1:0-279 GCF_054177405.1 Leptonychotes weddellii | reverse complement strand
TCAGGTTCAACTCACTGCTTTGCTGCTTACCAGCTGCGCAATACGGGTGAACCATGTCTCTTCGATCCTTGCTGTCCTAATCCGCAAATGGCAGCTGGTGGCAGCGCCCACCTCCTAGGATCCCTCTAAGGGTAAAAGGGGATAAGCCACATCAAGAGCTTGGCCTGGTATCTGTGCTCGGTGAGCCTGGGCTATTTCTATTAGTCATTCCACAAACGTTTTTTTCTCAGACCCAGTCTGTGCCAAGGTGCTAGAGGCTGCCAAGTGTCGAGATGAAGC
>NW_027812637.1:0-279 GCF_054177405.1 Leptonychotes weddellii | reverse complement strand
GTGACTTGAGCAAGTTACTTATTTATTTTTTTATTTTTTAAATTTTTTTTTAAGATTTTTTTTATTTATTTATTTGAGACAGAATGAGAGAGAGAGAGCACATGAGAGGGGGGAGGGTCAGAGGCAGAAGCAGGCTCCCTGCCGAGCAGGGAGCCCGATGCGGGACTCGATCCAGGGACTCCAGGATCATGACCTGAGCCGAAGGCAGTCGCTTAACCAACTGAGCCACCCAGGCGCCCTACTTATTTATTTTTAAAGTATTTTTATTTATTTATTTTT
>NW_027812636.1:0-279 GCF_054177405.1 Leptonychotes weddellii | reverse complement strand
ACTTCTAAAAGTTCTGATTTTCTGCTCCACTGGTTATAATACTTTAGGGCAGCCTCCTTAAGCAGGCTCCCTCCCCTGCGCTGTATCCTTGGCTATGTCACATCGGATTCAAGTCTCTGTACCTCCACCTTCCAAAAAATAGTTGCTTTTCTACTTGTAGAGTTAGAGCTTTTCTTTTCTCAGATCTCTGACTGATTTCTCAGGTGTTCAGGATGATTTGATAACTATCCAGCTGTACCGGAGGCACCAGACAAACTTAGGGCTCCGTACTCCTCCACC
>NW_027812635.1:0-279 GCF_054177405.1 Leptonychotes weddellii | reverse complement strand
CAACTTTGAAGGAAAAAGAGTACATATAATGCCCATATATTATTAGATAATTCCTTAAGTTCCATGAAACACTAATGATGCTGGAACAGTTTACTAATAAGAGTTGTGCAGCAGCATCTTATTAATATGGATATTTATCTGTTGATGACTATTTTAACCTAAAATATAACCCTTTAATAATTATTCTGGCTATGTGATTGCATATCAGAATTCGTATAATCCTATAGAAATCAAGCAGGAATGCTATGGATAATAGCAACTGATATTAGCAATCAGCAC
>NW_027812634.1:0-279 GCF_054177405.1 Leptonychotes weddellii | reverse complement strand
GAATCCTTTGAAAATAAAGCTTCTCATTCAGTAGGTCTCAGGTGAAGCCTGACGATCTCAATTTTTAACTAGCTCTCCAGTGATGCTGATGCTGCCGGTACAGGGACCACCCTTGGGAGTAGCAAGCTGTTCAGCATACTGGGAAGATGATTACACTACATTGACTAGCACTTTGTCAAATAAACACAGGGTGGCGCTCTTGCTCCCAGTGTACCACAGATCTGTGGTCCAATATTAGACTCCAGTTTAAAATAAAATACAGGGGCGGGCGCCTGGGTG
>NW_027812633.1:0-279 GCF_054177405.1 Leptonychotes weddellii | reverse complement strand
TTTCATGTTACTATTAGTCAAAACCAAGTCTTTTTTAAATTTTTAAATTTTTTTAAAAATTTAAAATTTTCTAAAAAGTTTGCTACTCCAACGTCACAGATTTTTTTTCCTGTGTTTTCCTAGTAACTTTGTGGTTTTAGCTTAGTTTATGTATGGGGTGATGTAATTGTGATTTTTAAAGTTTTGTGTTTTTTTTTTTAAGATTTTATTTGTTTATTTGACAGAGAGATAGAGCGCACAAGTAGGCAGAGAGGCAGGCAGAAGGAGAGGGAGAAGCAG
>NW_027812632.1:0-279 GCF_054177405.1 Leptonychotes weddellii | reverse complement strand
AAGTGTTCAAGAGCCCATAATACCCCTGAAAAGATGTTGAAATCAATCAAACAAACAAAAAACATACTGAAGATTTGTTGTTTTTTTTTTTTAAAGATTTTTATTTATTTATTTGACAGAGAGAGAGATAGCGAGAGCAGGAACACAAGCAGGGGGAGTGGGAGAGGGAGAAGCAGGCTTCCTACCGAGCAGGGAGCCCGATGTGGGACTCGATCCCAGGACCCTGGGATCATGACCTGAGCCGAAGGCAGACGCTTAACGACTGAGCCACCCAGGCGC
>NW_027812631.1:0-279 GCF_054177405.1 Leptonychotes weddellii | reverse complement strand
TTTCTCTGTTTGACTTATTTCACTCAACATAATACCCTCCAGTTCCATCCACGTCGTTGCAAATGGCAAGATCTCTTTTAATAAGAAAAACTGTACAGCATTCCTTCCAATTCTGTCAGTAATACAATCAGTATTTATGGATAAAATTCTGAGATTTCTTTATGAATATTGCAATCATGGGGGAGCAATGAATGGGAAACTACTGAACTCCGATTCCCATTTTTCAGAATACTCAACTCACTATTTGAAAAAATAAATGAAGACTACACCAAGAGAATT
>NW_027812630.1:0-2770 GCF_054177405.1 Leptonychotes weddellii | reverse complement strand
ATGGAACAAATAATCCTAAAACTTGTATGGAACCAGAAAAGACCTCGAATAGCCAGAGGAATGTCGAAAAAGAAAAGCAAAGCTGGCGGCATCACAATTGCGGACTTCAAACTCTATTACAAAGCTGTCATCATCAAGACAGTATGGTACTGACACAAAAACAGACACATAGATCAATGGAACAGAATAGAGAGCCCAGAAATGTACCCTCAACTCTATGGTCAACTAATCTTCGACAAAGCAGGAAAGAATATCCAATGGAAAAAAAGACAGTCTCTTCAACAAATGGTGTTGAGAGGATGGACAGCCACATGCAGAAGAATGAAACTGGACCATTTCCTTATAACATACACAAAAATAGACTCAAAATGGTTGAAAGACCTAAATGTGAGACAGGAATCCATCAAAATCCTAGAGGAGAACACAGGCAGCAGCCTCTGTGACCTTGGCCGCAGCCACTTCTTGCTAGACACGTCTCCCAAGGCAAGGGAAACAAAGGCAAAAATGAACTATTGGGACTTCATCAAGATAAAAAGCTTTTGCACAGCAAAGGAAACAGTTGACAAAACCAAAAGACAACCGAAAGAATGGGAGAAGATATTTGCAAATGACATACCAGATAAAGGGCTAGTATCCAAAAATCTTCTTTTTTTAAGGATTTTATTTATTTATTTGACAGAGAGAGAGAGACTGTGAGAACACAAGCAGGGGGAGCGGCAGGCAGAGGGAGAAGCAGACTCCCCAGTGAGCAGGGAGCCCCATGTGGGACCTGATCCCAGGACCCCGGGATCATGACCCAAGCCGAAGGCAGATGTTTAATCAACTGAGCCACCCAGGTGCCCTAGTATCCAAAAATCTATAAAGAACTTATCAAACTCAACACCCAAAGAACAAATAATCCAATGAAGAAATGGGCAGAAGACAGGAATCGACATTTCTCCAAAGAAGACATATAAATGGCCAACAGACACATGAAAAAATGCTCAACATCACTCGGCATCAGGGAAATACAAATCAAAACCACAATGCAATACCATCTCACACCAGTCAGAATGGCTAAAATTAACAAGTCAGGAAATGACAGATGTTGGCGAGGATGTGGAGAAAGGGGAACTCTTTTACACTGTTGGTAGGAATGCAAGCTGGTACAGCCACTCTGGAAAACAGTATGGATGTTCCTCAAAAAGTTGAAAATAGAGCTACCCTAAGACCCAGCAACTGCAGTACTGGGTATTTATCCCAAAGATACAAATGTAGTGATCTGAAGGGGCACCTGCACCCCAATGTTTATAGCAGCAATGTCCACAATAGCCAAATTGTGGAAAGAGCCCAGATGTCCATCAACAGATGAATGGATAAAGAAAATGTGATCTATATATAGTGTGTGTGTATATATATATTCTATCTATCTATCTATCTATCTATCTATATGTACATATACACACACACAATGGAATATTATGCAGCCATCAAAAAATGAAATCTTGCCATTTGCAATGACGTGGATGGAACTAGAGGGTATTATGCTAAGCCAAATAAGTGAGTCAAGAATGACAATTATGAGAGGGGGGAAAGATGGCGGAGGAGTAGGGGACCCTATTTCAACTGGTCCCTGGAATTGAACTGGATATCTACCAGACCACTCTGAGCACCCACGAAACCAGCCTGAGATGTAAGAAGATCTGGATCTCTACAAACAGAATATCGCAGGCGGTTGGTTTTGAGGTACTAAGCGGGGAGCCGTGAGTCCGTGGGCAGATATCGGAGGATAAATGACAGCGGGAGGGTGCCTGGCGGTGGGAATCCAGTGAGCGACAGCCTCGCGCGCTGCGGATGGGCACAGACTCGCAGACCGGTAGCGGCGGGGAAAGGACTTTAGGGCAGCCCCAGGGGCAGAAACCAGGAGCGGCGGGGTCGCGCCTGCGAACTGCAGCCCCCAGTTGGACACCCGGAGCAGCGGGGTCGCGGGCGCACGAACTGGGAGCAGCTGGCGGTTTTAGAAGCACAAAGGGCAGGGACGTGCCCCGACCTGGAGGCAGGACTGGGAGCACTGCGGAGGGGAGCACAATCCAGGACGCTGCAGTTTATAGCAGCACAGACAGAAACGGAGACGGTGTGGCCTGGAGAGCTCACTGAAGAACAGACTGAGGTCTCTCTGCTCTGAGGCAGAGGTTTGGAAACGGTCTCTTCTGCTCTGACTCACGGAAGAGACGCAGAAAGCTGCCAGGGAAAGGTGCCAGAGAACAAAAGCCCCAAAGACTGATTCCAGCTGAGCCCATCCCCCGCCACAGGGGTGCAGGGCAACACCACCCAAACAGGGCTGTCCGACTAATAGCATGGCAGGCCCCTCTGCCAGAAGACAGGCTGGGAAAACGAGAGGCCAGCAACCCTAAGGTCCCAAGAAAACAGGTGCATCTTGCTTGGGTTCTGGTCAATAATTTGGACTCTATACATTCCCTCAAACACCCATCAACAGAATGACTAGGAGGAGGAGCCCCCAAAATAGAAAAGACTCAGAGATTATGACTTATGCTGCAGATTTACAAATGGATACAGATATAACCAAGATGTCAGAGATAGAATTCAGGCTAGCAACTGTGAAGACAATGGCTAGAATGGAGAAATCAATTAATGGCAACATAGAGTCTCTAAGGGCAGAAATAAAAGGTGAATTGGCAGAACTTAAAAATGCTATCAATGAGATCCAATCCAATCTAGATAATCTAACAGCTAGGGTAACTGAGGCAGAAGAGAGAATAAACGACCTGGA
>NW_027812629.1:0-279 GCF_054177405.1 Leptonychotes weddellii | reverse complement strand
AATATATGAATTCCTGTTACTCAAATCAATGTATGGTCATTTTGCTTAAGATTTAGCCATTCTGGTAGGGGTGTAGTGTATTTCATTGATTTATTTTCCCTGATGTTGACGTAGTTGAGCATCACTGCATTTGTTTACTGGCAATTTGAATATTCTCTCTATGTAGACCCTATTTAACCTTCTTGCCAATATTTTTTTTTAATTCTTATGTTAATCCCCATACATTACATCATTAGTTTTAGATGAAGTGTTCCATGATTCATTGTTTGTGCATAACAC
>NW_027812628.1:0-279 GCF_054177405.1 Leptonychotes weddellii | reverse complement strand
GTGCCAAAGGGACCGCCATCCACAAAGTGGGACTTTCGCCCAAGAGAGCAATACTAGTTTCCTAGGGCCGATTATTTATGACAAATAATCACCAACTGCATGGCTCTGAAACAACGGAAAATTACTTTCTCACAGTTCTGGAGACTAGAAGTTTGAAATCATGGCATTGACAAGGCCATGCTCCCGCTGAGAGCTCTAGGGAAGAATGCTTCCTGCCTCATCCTAGCTTCTAGCGGTCGCTGGCGACCCTTGGCATCCCTCGACCTGTGCCTGCATCCC
>NW_027812627.1:0-279 GCF_054177405.1 Leptonychotes weddellii | reverse complement strand
AATATTGAATATACTCTCCCAGTTTTCTGCAATTCAACTAGTCATGAATAACTTTGATTTCCTTCTTGTCTTCTTATTGTTACCCATAAAGTTTTAGAGCCATCTTACATTCTTAGAATATATTTACCTAAGGAAAAGCTAATTTCATGAGGGAAATCTCCTATTAAGATTCCAAGAGTACCTCAAAGAAGCCAAAAAGGACTTTTTTTCTGAAAGACCTAGGCTTTCTTTCCTATCAGAATGATCTAAAACTGACTAGTGTAACAGGTATATTGCAAT
>NW_027812626.1:0-279 GCF_054177405.1 Leptonychotes weddellii | reverse complement strand
TATTAGTGTTACTATGATGTGCCATGATGTGATTTTCTTTATATTCATCCTGCTTGGAGTTTGCAGGGCTTCCTGAATTGGTGACTTGATGTCTTTCATCAGTTTTGAAAAAAAAAAATAGCCATTATCTCTTCAAATATTGCCTCTGTCCTATTATCTATCTATTTCTCTGTCTCTCTGTCTTTGTGTCTGTTTCTGTTTCTTTCTCTCCCTCTCTCCTTGTCCCATTCCCTCTTCTTCCTTCTTCTTCCTGTCTCTTTTTCTCCCCTTCTGGGATTC
>NW_027812625.1:0-279 GCF_054177405.1 Leptonychotes weddellii | reverse complement strand
GATTTTAATTTTGAGAAAGTCTAATTTGTCATTTAAAATTTTTTTGTTATGGTAGAGCTAATGTTCTATCTTTAGTATTATTGTCTAATTCATTTTCTGTCAGTTGAGTTAGTTGTATTTTGCAGGAAATTTGTCTATTTCATTAGTTTTTTATTTTCGTTATTATTCAAGCTATTTATTATTTTTTTATTTTTTTATTTTTTTATTCTTATGTTAATCCCCATACATTACATCATTAGTTTTAGATGTAGTGTTCCATGATTCTTTGTTTGTGCATAA
>NW_027812624.1:0-279 GCF_054177405.1 Leptonychotes weddellii | reverse complement strand
CTGAGTGGCTCAGTCGGTTAAGCGACTGCCTTCGGCTCAGGTCATGATCCTGGAGTCCCTGGATCGAGTCCCGCATCAGGCTCCCTGCTCGGCGGGGAGTCTGCTTCTCCCTCTGACCCTCCCCCTCTCATGTGCTCTCTCTCTCTCTTTCATTCTGTCTCAAATAAATAAATAAAATCTTTAAAAATAAAAAAAAAATAAAATAAAATTATAGCCTTGTAGTTTCTGAGCTCTTCTGTCTCTGCTCCTTTCCCCTACTTTTTCTTTCCTTTGTTTCTA
>NW_027812623.1:0-279 GCF_054177405.1 Leptonychotes weddellii | reverse complement strand
TTTCATACTTAGGTGTGCTGGTATATTTTAGGGATTTAGCTGATAGGACAAAAGGAGGGAAGGAAAGAAGAAGGAAGAAAGAAGGAAGGAAGGAAGGAAGGAAGGGAGGAAGGAAGGAAGGAAAGAAGGAAGAATCATCTTACGAAAACCAGGCGATGTTCTGTTAAGAGTTTAAAAGCAGTAGGGTATTGGGGGGGGGTCGGAGCAAGATGGCGGAGGAGTAGGAGACCTGGATTTCTGGTCTCAGGAATTCGGCTGGATAGGGATCAAACCATTCTG
>NW_027812622.1:0-279 GCF_054177405.1 Leptonychotes weddellii | reverse complement strand
CTAGCCCTTTATCTGATATGTCATTTGCAAATATCTTCTCCCATTCTCTTGGTTGTCTTTTGGTTTTGTTGACTGTTTCCTTTGCTTTGCAAAAGCTTTTTATCTTGATGAAGTCCCAATAATTCATTTTTGCTATGGCTCATATTTGAATACCTCAATTGAAATAGGCAGGGAAGAATTATTGCCATTCTCCCAAAGAGGAACTAGAAAGTAGGATTTATTAAATGATCTTCTTATGTTCACACCACCGGGGTATGATCTAGAACATAGTGATGGCTA
>NW_027812621.1:0-279 GCF_054177405.1 Leptonychotes weddellii | reverse complement strand
GCCGATCTAACAGTACCACAAGTACTACTTTATTTAGTTTCAAACAGCCCCCTGAAGTAGGTGCTCCATTTTATTTATTTATTTTTTTAATTTTATTTTATTATGTTATGTTAGTCACCATACATTACATCATTAGTTTTTGATGTAGTGTTCCATGATTCATTGTTTGCTATAACACCCAGTGCTCCATTCAATATGTACCCTCCTTAATACCCATCACCGGGCTAACCCATCTCCCCACCCCCCTCCCCTCTAAAACCCTCAGTTTGTGTCTCAGAG
>NW_027812620.1:0-279 GCF_054177405.1 Leptonychotes weddellii | reverse complement strand
CATCAAGGGGATGGATGAAGGTTGAGGACTTCTGTCTTGACCTGGAAGAATTTGCTGAAGTAACATTTACATTTAGAAAAAAAGGAACATTAGGGGCGCCTGGGTGGCTCAGTTGGTTAAGCGACTGCCTTCGGCTCAGGTCATGATCCTGGAGTCCTGGGATCGAGTCCCGCATCGGGCTCCCTGCTCGGCAGGGAGTCTGCTTCTCCCTCTGACCCTCCCCCGTCTCATGCTCTCTCTCTCTATCTCATTCTCTCTCTCAAATAAATAAATAAAATC
>NW_027812619.1:0-2770 GCF_054177405.1 Leptonychotes weddellii | reverse complement strand
CAGAGCCAAAGAGATGATGGAAATGATTGGTTAAACTGGGAAAAGACAGTCAGAGACTAAAGAAATAAGGACTCAGAGCACACCAAGATCACCTGTAGACCCTAAACCGTAACATTAATCTAATTAAATATTAATTAACAATGCCTTCCATTGTAAAAGAGTGCGGGAATCCCTATAATCGCCCAAAGACCAAACTAGACTCCTACACAGATACCATCTAATGGGTTCTTTGCTTCACTTGAACTTTTACTGAGATTTGAGGAAATAACATTCGACAATGATCAGATCTCATTCAAAGGGTGACTGCCTTCAGATTAACCCCCATATGGGACTGTCAGCTCAGCTCCATCCTGTTGGGATAGACAACAATCCCAACTCCCAACCTGTACAATCAGGTCAATGGAAGCCTTAGAGCATTCAACTATGTGACCCATTAGTTGGTAACACAAATTCCTACCTAAAGCATGGTTCAAATGCATAAGCATGCCAGTTAAAAATAACCAGGTGGGGCTGTTCTAAATAGAGGATACTATTCAGTGCATCTATCAATTAACTTCCTACTTATGGTCCTACTTGGAATGATAAACACTTGAGCAAAGCAAACCACATTAACAAATATTTGTTGAACCCATTTCACATGCCAGGCCACACATGGGTGATGCAAAGAAATGTACTTCTAAGTAATTCCAACTGATCAGAGATATGAGAAGAAATAATTGGGTACATTGTGGGGAAAAAAGATTTAAATAATAGTCCAATAAAATAAGAGTTGACTCCAAGTATGGGTTGTTGAAGACTTGCAAGAGTTCCAAGGAGGGGCTAATTAATTCCAATTAGGTAGTGAAGATAGGAAAGCTTTATGAAGCAGGCAGAGCTCAAGCTGGGTCTTGAATGGGAAACCAGATGGGAACAGGTAGACAGGAGGAAGGAGGCGGGGGTGGAGTGTGCTGTCTGGGATCATCCCGCTTCCTCCCTCCACCTCCACGGGTATGACCAGATCCTTCTTTATCTCAGTTTCCTGATGAAAGGAATAATACCTCTAGCAGAGGGTTATTGTGGAATGTAAATGTGATAATACATATAAACACTGAAAAGAGAGGTTGGGACCTACTCAATAAAAACCGTTGTTAATATTAGGATGGCTTTCCTATTTATTTACAAGTCCTTGGGATCACTGATGCCTAGTCATTGTCTGAGAATAACAATTTGAATATGAATATTACTCCGTGTAGAAAATCTATGTTTATATCTGCATAGAAATAACAGTGGTGGGGTGAGTGGGGAATATTTGGATCCACATAATGCTTCTTCCCAGGGCCAGACCTAATGTAGGGTGAATGAAGCACTCGCCTGGGGGGAAAATTTAAGGTGGCACCAAAAACTTCAAGCCATTGAGATCTTTTTAATGCAATATTTTAAAAAATTATAATTGGTACAAAAAGTCCATGATGAAAACAAAATCAAAATTTTACCAAAAGACAGGGCTGGATGCTGTACTTGCTTGACTCACCCTCCCCTAGTCCCAACCCTGCTTCTTACTTTACAAGCATCTGACACAGTTCAGTATTGCCTAGGTATTTAAATCATCCACAAACACAAACATGGCTCCACCTTCTTCCTGTTAAAGACTGTGGCAGGAGGGAAGATACCTGTGGTTAGCATGAAGGCAGAGCCCCTAAGGTCCCATTTCCCAGGGAGCAGATTTTCAATTACAGTCACGGCAAGAGGGAGGCCTCGACCATGAATCACGTGCCAGATTCTGAAAGGCCACAAAGATGAGCAAAGAATCTTTCACAGTATGGAACACAGTGTCCACACACTTGCGTGAGGACTTTGCTCACTTCTCCGGTCCCATCTCCTCATGTGACACCCACGCCCTCAACTCTGCAGCCACTCCCCACTCGGGCTGTCCCCACTGGTCATGCTGCCTGTCACCTCTGACTTTTGCACACATAGTTGCCTCTGCCTGAAATAGATCCCATCCCTGCCATGTCCCCTGACACACGCTCTTCCCAGCAGTTGCCTTAACCTTTCTTGACTTGGTCCAAGTGTCACTTCCTCCATGAGCTTTCTATGACCCTGGCACCGCCCCCTCCCCCCCAAAAAACCTGGGTTAGGTCTTCATGCATTTCCGTAATACCTCAGGGCTCTCAGCCACAGCACTTATCACATTACACAGTATTTCTCATTTACTTGTTTGTCTCCCTCATCAGAATGTAAGCACCCCAGGCCCAGGAGCCATTGCTTAGCATCTTCCAGCCCCAGCATCTGGCACAGTGAGCGTCAGTCATTCTGGAGCCTGAATGGATGGATACATCAGTGGGACAGAACAGAAAAATTTACATCTATAGATAGACAGATGTATTAAAAATTACATAATTATAAAAAGTTTTATGAAGAGAGTCCCTATCTATCTATCTAGCATCATCTGTTTATAAGTAACAATAGTAAGATACCGAATACATGATCTGATACTAAAAAAACAAAGAAGCATTATGGGAGCTCAGAGAGATGTAAGTTCCTAGCCTAGAGGTGGGGGAGGTTTAGTGGGGAAGATGGGATTTAAGCTGAACCCATGCCATCTCCAGGTCGGTTCAAGAGGCACAAGAAATAGGACTTACAAAATAGCTAAAGTCTTCCAGCCCTGGCCCCATATCTCCTATGTAAGGATGGTAAATGGATACCTCCCACACCACTCGTCAAGGAGCCCAGAACAAATACACCAACTTCAAGACCACTTCTGGAGACTAAAAGACCCCTCTTCCTTCCA
>NW_027812618.1:0-279 GCF_054177405.1 Leptonychotes weddellii | reverse complement strand
GACCCTGGGATCATGACCTGAGCCTAAGGTAGATGCTTAACAACTGAGCCACCCAGGCGCCCCTAACAGCTGCCCAGGTCTTAAACATGGGCCGGAATAGCTCAGAAGCTGCATCTCCTTGCTGCAGAGCTTCCCTGCTGATTATGCAGAGGGAATGTGTGATCTCCAGGATCCTTGAGTGATTGTGGGAGAAAACCATGTCAAATTAGCTATCTGGTTGGCTCATCTGATGCCGGAGCTTTATCTACTTGGACCTGGTGCTTGGATCATTTGGGCATT
>NW_027812617.1:0-279 GCF_054177405.1 Leptonychotes weddellii | reverse complement strand
GGAGAATGAAGGAATGAAATATTTACTCAATTTGTTTCATTCCATTGATTTCTCTGCAGCACTAGAGAAATAACTTTTTTAAAAAAAAGAAGGTTGTAGTTAGTAATGTTTAATTCAGTCAAACATGAACACGTGGAGGGAGGTTGGTAGCACATCATCTCTACATTAGCCGTTAGTCCAAATGCCTTCGTGCAATCTACTAATAATAGTAAGGTGGCTGATACATGCATATAAAATTTTCCCATATAGCTCAGAAGGAAGGTTTTCATTATAATAATG
>NW_027812616.1:0-279 GCF_054177405.1 Leptonychotes weddellii | reverse complement strand
GCAAATCCACTCTAAAGTAAAAAAACAAAACAAAAGATTGAATAAAAGAAAGAAAAAGACCATCTTCATTTGGAAACAGGGATGAAATGAAGCTTGAGTGGGAGAGAACAGGTTAAAATCAGCTAATTTGGAGTGGTGCTTGGGGCTAGGTTGTTACTCAAGGATATGCCCTTCTCCCCATCCCCACAGCCGTGCACCCGCCGAGGGATGAGTCTAGATTCCACAAGGTTGATTACTTGACCTCTCTGGTAGAGGATCGAGGAGGGGGAAGGAATAGGG
>NW_027812615.1:0-279 GCF_054177405.1 Leptonychotes weddellii | reverse complement strand
GGTACAGCAGCTGGAGGCTGTCAGACATCTATATTTCTAACAGAGGGTTCTCTTGAAGGGAGAGCTGAATGGTATCTCCATGTCTGCCACAGTTACATATTACCTTGCCAAACTGGAGTACTTTCCTAAAATTTACTGCTAGTGTCAAGTGAACCAAGAAGACTTTCCATTTCAGTGGTATTTTCTCCCAAAAGTAAATCCCCTGGCATCAAAGTGCATTGTATATAAAAATCTCTTCGTCCCTTCCTTCCTAGACACCATATCCAGCTATCTGGCCTT
>NW_027812614.1:0-279 GCF_054177405.1 Leptonychotes weddellii | reverse complement strand
AAATTTTTTTTTCTGTTTTTTTTTTAATTTCTCTTTTTCCCTTTTTCAGACAACATCTTTCAATCCCTTTTTTAAAAATCTTTTTTTTTATTTTTAGAGTCATATTCTATCCCTTTGCTGTAGTTAACCTTATTTTTTGTATATACATATATATACATATATACATATATACATACATATATATATATATAAGTTTTCTCTTTAAAATTTTGGGATACAGTTTCTTCTAAAAGACCAAAATATACCCTAAATCTCTAGTGTATGGCTTTGTTCTAGTCT
>NW_027812613.1:0-279 GCF_054177405.1 Leptonychotes weddellii | reverse complement strand
AAATACTCTAAAATCTAACTCTGAAATAATCTAGGCCACCAGTGAGCAATATGTCTAGATCATATCAATGTTTTCCTATTCCCATCCCACCATCTTTTAAATACAAGAAATTGTTTTTAGAGTCATGTTTTTGTATCAGGCCATCTACATCTATTAAAGAATTCTATTTTTTTCTAATCCCTAGAAGGCAAGGGAAGCAGGGGCAAAAATGAACTATTGGGACTTCATCAAGATAAAAAGCTTTTGCACAGCAAAAGAAACAGTCAACAAAACCAAAAG
>NW_027812612.1:0-279 GCF_054177405.1 Leptonychotes weddellii | reverse complement strand
CGGGCGGGAAGAATAGGCTCAGGTTAGGCCTCAAGCGTCCACCTTCCTGGATGCTCCAGCTCAGGCCCTTATCAGAATCATACATCGGGATTTTGAGTACTTCAGCAGCAGCTGACAAAATAGACTTTGATCCACATCCTGCTCCTGCTCCTTCGGCCCACAGTCCCCCCAGCACCCCCTCCCGCACAGGGAAGGAGACCAGCAGGGCAGGGTTAAGTGTACCAACACCAGACCTCTAAAACCTCACCTGATTCCTAAGAAGCCCCCACCCCACCCCAA
>NW_027812611.1:0-279 GCF_054177405.1 Leptonychotes weddellii | reverse complement strand
AAAACTAAGATAACACTGTATGTTAACTACACAGGAATGAAAACTTAAAAGATAAAGGGGGTGCCTGGGTGGCTCATTCAGTTAAGCGTCTGCCTTCAGCTCAGGTCATGATCTCAGGGTCCTGGGATAGAGTCCCGCATCGGGCTCTCTGTGGAGAGCCTGTTTCTCCCTCTCCCCCTGCTCTTCTCTCTCTCTCTCTCTGTCAAATAAATAAAATCTTAAAAAAAAAAAAAAAAAAGGTAATGAAGGAAATAGGTTAAAAGACTGATCCAATATTAC
>NW_027812610.1:0-279 GCF_054177405.1 Leptonychotes weddellii | reverse complement strand
TTCTGGTAGTCTTTGCTCTGGAGAGTGGGCCTTTGTTATGGAAAAGGCTCTGGGCTTATTTCAGAAGGATTGCTCTCCCTCTCCTTCTGTAGATTTAGGAGAGAAATCTTTCTTGGCTCTTCATTGTAAGAATCTGGTGTTCCTCAAAGTAAAGCCCACAAAAATGCAGGGGTTCCCTACAGGACTGCAGTCCCAGGAGTTCCTCATTCTCACTCTAAACCATACTTAGTCTCCAGCAACTTGTCACAATTATCATTTAAATCTAACCAGTTATGGCTC
>NW_027812609.1:0-279 GCF_054177405.1 Leptonychotes weddellii | reverse complement strand
CAAAAAAAAAAAAAAAAAAAAAGACACCTAGGCAGTGGCAAGCCTGTTTTCCTCATTGTGTAAGTGCGCCTTCCCCCCCGCCCCGGGCTGGGAAGTACCCTGGTTGACATTTTATGTAATTAAAAGAGAGTGCAGTTTTGAAAAGCCAGTGAGTTCAGCTATGTGCTGCTCTTTGGGAGGCCAGGATATAAAATAGGAAAGAATGAGATTAGCATGTTGGGAATATGGGAGATTCAGTTCGATTGTATATTAGCAGGGTTACTGGGTGGACTTCTCCGG
>NW_027812608.1:0-2770 GCF_054177405.1 Leptonychotes weddellii | reverse complement strand
GCAATTCTTATATCAGACAAATTAGATTTTAAACTAAAGTCTGTAATAAGAGACACAGAAGGACACTATATCATTCTTAAAGGGTCTATCTAACAAGAAGATCTAACAATTGTAAATATCTATGCCCCCAACATGGGAGCAGTTATCTACATAAGCCAACTGTTAACCAAAATAAAGAATCATATTGATAACAATATGTTAATTGTAGGAGACCTCAATACTCCACTCTCAGCAATAGACAGATCATCTAAGCAGAAAATGAACAAAGAAACAAGAGCTTTGAAGGACACACTGGACCAGATGGACCTCATAGATATATACAGAACATTCCACCCTAAAACAAGAGAATACTTATTCTTCTCGAGCGCACATGGAACTTTCTCCAGAAGAGAACACATACTGGGTCACAAATCAGGCCTCAACCAATACCAAAAGACTGAAATTACTCCCTGCATATTCTCAGACCATAATGCTTCAAAACTGGAACTCAATCACAAGAGAAAAATTGGAAGACATTCAAACACTTGGAAGCTAAAGACCACTCTGCTCAAGAATGTTTGGGTCAACCAGGAAATCAAAGAAGAATTAAACAATTCATTGAAACCAATGAGAATGAAAACACATCAGTCCAAAACCTATGGGATACTGCAAAGGCGGTCCTAAGGGGGAAATACATAGTCATCCAAGCCTCATTCAAAAAAAAAAAAAAAAACCAGAAAAATCCTGAATTCACCAACTAATTCTACACTTTAAAGAACTAGAGAAAAAGCAACAGATGATGCCTAAGCATGCATTAGAAGAGAAATAATTAAGATTAGAGATCAATGAATTAGAAACCAGAAACACAGTAGATCAGATAAATGAAACTAGAAGCTTGTTCTTTGAAAGAAAAACATCAATAAACCACTGGCCAGACTTATCCACAAGAGAAGAGCAAGGGCCCTAATTAATAAAATTATGAATGAAAGGGGAGAGATCACGACTAACACCAAGGAAACAGAAAAAATTAGTAGAAATTATTATCAACACTTATATGCCAATAAGCTGAGGAACTTGGAGGAAATGGATGCCCTCCTGGAAACCTATAAGCTGCCAAGACTGAAACAGGAAGAAATTAACAACATGAATAGGCCAATAACCAGTAACGAGATTGAAGCAGTGATCAAAAACCTCCCAAAAAACGGAGTCCAGGGCCTGATGGATTCCCTGGGGAATTCTACCAAACATTCAAAGAAGAAATAATACCTATTCTTCTGAAGCTGTTTCAAAAAATAGAAACAGAAGGAAAACTTCCAGACTCATTATATGAGGTCAACATTACCTTAATCCGCAAACCAGGCAAAGACCCCACCAAAAAGGAGAATTTAAGACTGATATCCCTTATGAATATGGATTCCAAAATCCTCAACAAAATCCTACCTAATAGGATCCAACAATGCATTAAAAGGATCATCTACCACGACCAAGTGGGATTTATCCCCGGGATGCAAGGGTGATTCAACATTCACAAATCAATCAATGTGATAGAACATATTAATATGAGGAGGGAGAAGAACCATATGGTCCTCTCAATTGATGCAGAAAAAGCATTTGACAAAATACAGCATCCTTTCCTGATTAAAACATTCCAGAGTATAGGGATAGAGGGAACATTCCTCAAGTTCATAAAATCCATCTATGAAAAACACACAGCAAATATCATCCTCATTGAGGATAAGCTGAGAGCTTTTCCTTTAAGATCTGGAACATGTCAAGGATGCTCACTCTCACCACTATTGTTCAACATAGTACTAGAAGTCCTAGCAACAGCAATCAGACAAAAAAAAAGAAATAAATGTATTCAAATTGGCAAAGATGACAAACTCTCTCTTTTAACAGATGACATGATATGTGGAAAACCCAAAAGACTCCACCCCTACATTACTCAAACTCATACAGCAATTCAGTAATGTGGCAGGATACAAAATCAATGCAGAGAAATCAGTTGCTTTCTTATACACTGACAATGAAACTATGGAAAGAGAAATTAGAGAAACGATTCCATTTACAATAGCACCAAAAATCTTAAGGTACCTCGGAATAAACCTAACCAAAAAGGTAAAGAATCTATACTCTAGGAACTACAGAACACTCATGAAAGAAATTGAAGAAGACCCAAAAAGAGGGAAAAACATTCCATGGTCATGGATCTGAAGAATAAACATTGTTAAAATGCCTATGCTACCCAGAGCAATCTATACCTTCAATGCGATCCTGATCAAAATTCCAATGACATTTTTCAAAGTGCTGGAACAAACAATCCTAAAATTTGTATGGGATCAGAAAAGACCCCAAATTGCCAAGGAAATGTTGAAAAAGAAAAACAAAGCTGGGGGCATCGTGTTGCCTGATTTCAAACTAATTACAAAGCAGTGATCACCAAGACAGCATGGTACTGGCACAAAAACAGACATATAGACCACTGGAACAGAATAGGGAGCCCAGATATAGACCCTCAACTCTATGGTCAAATAATCTTTGACAAAGCAGGAAAAATATGGAATGGAAAAAAGATAGTCTCTTCAATAAATGGTGCTGGGACAATTGGATGGCTATATATAGAAAAATGAAATAAGACCATTCTCTAATACCATTCACAAAGATAAACTCAAAATGGATGAAAGACCTCAATGTGAGACAGGAGTCCATCAAAATCCTAGAGGAGAACATAGGCAGTAACCTCTTTGACATCGGCCACAGCAACTTCTTTCAAGATACATCTCCAAAGGCT
>NW_027812607.1:0-279 GCF_054177405.1 Leptonychotes weddellii | reverse complement strand
TGTGCCCCGACCTGGAGGCAGGACTGGGAGCGCTGCGGAGGGGCGCACAACCCAGGCCGCTGCAGTTTATAGCAGCACGGATAGAAACAGAGATGTTGTGGCCTGGAGAGCTCACTGAAGAACAGACTGAGGTCTCTCTGCTCTGAGGCAGAGGGTTGGAAACGGTCTCTTCTGCTCTGACTCGCGGAAGAGATGCGGAAAGCCGCCAGGGAAAGGCACCAGAGAACAAAAGCCCCCAAGACTGATTCCCACTGAGCCCATCCCCCGCCACAGGGGCAC
>NW_027812606.1:0-279 GCF_054177405.1 Leptonychotes weddellii | reverse complement strand
CTGTTAGTAAGTCCTACTTGAGAAGATCTGTGGTAATCCACAACCTCATATATGGAGACTTGGCAAATAGTCTTAATTATGGAAAGAAGAGAAATAAATAGAATCTATACAGAAGTGTTCACATGGACACTCAATTGGTGGTGGGGGGCCGGGGGATAAAAAGAAGTCATATTCAGAAAATACTGGGATTCTACCATTTGCATAGAGGAACATCAATATGAAATATGCTTGCCATCAAGAAGTATTCACTTTGGTTGAAAAAGATTTTTTTAAAAAAAA
>NW_027812605.1:0-279 GCF_054177405.1 Leptonychotes weddellii | reverse complement strand
TCTTTCAACCATTTGAGTCTATTTTTGTGTGTGGTGTAAGGAAATGGTCCAGTTTCATTTTTCTGCATGTGGCTGTCCAATTTTCCCAACACCATTTGTTGAAGAGAATGTCTTTTTTCCATTGGACATTCTTTAGTTGGAAAATTTCTTAAAAAGTGAAATGGCACCTACCTACTTTCAGAATTCATTTGAGAGAAATGAAAGCATATGTCCACACCAAGACTTGTACATGGGTATTCATAGCAGCTTCATTTGTCATAGCCCCAAACTTGAAAAACA
>NW_027812604.1:0-279 GCF_054177405.1 Leptonychotes weddellii | reverse complement strand
GTAGCATGAGCCAGAAACAAAATTGCCTTCTATAATATTTAGTCAACTAAAAGGTCAGGTTTATTTATTTATTTTTTGTATATCTATCTATCTATCGATCATCTATCAACTTAAGTCTTTCCAGCCTAAAGAAAGAAAGTAAACTGGGTATTTACCCCAAAGATACAAAAGTAGGGATCCGAAGGGGTACGTGCACCCCGATGTTTATAGCAGCAATGTCCACAATAGCCAAACTGTGGACAGAGCCAAGATGTCCATCGACAGATGACTGGATAAAGA
>NW_027812603.1:0-279 GCF_054177405.1 Leptonychotes weddellii | reverse complement strand
ATTGAATAGAATCAGTGAGAGCAGACATCTGTATCTCATCCTTGACCCCAGGAGGAAACTCTTCACTCTTCAGTAATTCACCACGAAGAATGACGTCTGTTCTAAGTTTTTGTACATTCTATCAGATTTATTAGGGGAAGTTTCCTTTTTTGTTTGCTAAGATTTTTTAAAAAATTGGAATGGGTTTTAAATCATATCAAATGACTTTTCTGTTTCTGTTGAAAGGGTTTTTATGATTTCCCCCCTTTGTTCTTTATGATGTGGTGAATTACATCGATT
>NW_027812602.1:0-279 GCF_054177405.1 Leptonychotes weddellii | reverse complement strand
TTGTCACTAAAAAGTCAAATGAAGTTTTCTAGATCACAAATTGTTTCCATATTTTTTTTATATCTTATTTATTTATTTGAGAGAGAGAGAATGAGAGAGAGAGAGCACATGAGGCGGGGGAGGGTCAGAGGGAGAAGCAGACTCCCCGCCGAGCAGGGAGCCCGATGTGGGACTTGATCCCGGGACTCCAAGATCATGACCTGAGCCGAAGGCAGTCGCTTAACCAACTGAGCCACCCAGGTGCCCCTTTCTGTATCTTAAATTAAAAAACATATAGCA
>NW_027812601.1:0-279 GCF_054177405.1 Leptonychotes weddellii | reverse complement strand
GGGCTTGATCTCACAACCTCGAGATCATTGACCTGAGCTGAAATCAAGAGAGCTTAACTGACTGAACCACCCAGGCACCGCAGGGGTAGGTGTTTTGTTTGGAAAAATGACATGGTGCCTTGGTAATAGTGTCCTGATGTAACTTGTACTCTTACTTAATACAGTCTTTATTTTTGGGTCTCAGACAAAACTAGGGTGTTCTTTTTTTAAATTTTTTATTACTTTTTAAAAATATTTTTATTTGTTTATTAGAGAGAGAGAGATAGAGGGAACAAGTGG
>NW_027812600.1:0-279 GCF_054177405.1 Leptonychotes weddellii | reverse complement strand
TGCTCCGCCCCCCATCTTAGATGATTTTAAATATATACATATTCCTTGGTGTTTAAAAATATAAAAGTATTAGAATTAAGGAAGGGGATATTATTTAAGATTAAAAGTTATTGCAAACAGAAAAGATTACAATGTACAAGATAGAATGCAAACAAGAGAGAAGACTTGATCAAAATATCAAAAGCTAATTCTGTGAAAAGCCCGATAAAATAGGCCTTTGACAGGTCTGATTAAGATAAACAGAGGTATAATGATGTCTCTAGTATTCAACCATTAAAC
>NW_027812599.1:0-279 GCF_054177405.1 Leptonychotes weddellii | reverse complement strand
TTTTTTTTTTTTTTAAGATTTTATTTATTTATTTATTTGAGAGAGAGAATGAGAGAGAGAGAGAGCATGAGATGGGGGAGGGTCAGAGGGAGAAGCAGATTCCCCGCCGAGCAGGGAGCCCAATGCGGGACTCGATCCCGGGACTCCAGGATCATGACCTGAGCCGAAGGCAGTCGCTTAACCGACTGAGCCACCCAGGCGCCCCTGGGCTTTTTTGTTTTAATATAAGTCTTCTCATATATAATATGTAGAATGAGTGGGTTAAACTTAAGCTGTCTC
>NW_027812598.1:0-279 GCF_054177405.1 Leptonychotes weddellii | reverse complement strand
CACTACATCAAAAACTAATGATGTACTGTATGGTGACTAACATAACATAATAAAATTAAATTAAATTTAAAAAAATAAACTGGACCTACACCTGGGTTGTGATTTTTCCATTGTTTCCCTCAGCATACTCCCATTTTTATTAGACTTCTTTCTGAAGCCTTTTTTATATTTTGATACATGTTTCCTAATCATGTATCATGTTTTCCACCTTTGATACATGTTTCCTAATCACTACTTTGACTATTTATCTAACTTTAATACAAAAAACTATCTAAAGAG
>NW_027812597.1:0-2770 GCF_054177405.1 Leptonychotes weddellii | reverse complement strand
TTAACTATGGAGGCTGCAAAGCTAAGAACTCATATCTCCAAACTCTTAACTAACTAATGTTGGATATATGACTTAGTCCTGGCTAATGAGACAAAAACAGAACCTGCTGTGCTGACACTTCTGCTTTTTCCCTCCTGCTTAGAACACCTGTGATGCTTAGGGGTGTCAGCCCTATTGCTAAGGATGAGAGAAACAGAAGGAGCTTAGTTTCTTCTGCAATTTATGAGCTGCTGAACCATCCTTGACTACCTATTTCCAGAATTCTTGGTGCCTGAAATAAATACATTTCTATTTGGCTGAATTATTATCAGTGGGTTCCCAGACATCCTTAACCAAAACAGTCACTTGCCCAGGTTATCTTATTATGCACCAAAGCCCTTCTGAAACATGTTTGAGTTTTGATTTACTAGCTCAGAAGATACACAGGGCTGGCTTTCAACCTTGAGGCTCCAACCCGTTTCCAAGGAAATAGTTGACTTTAGTGGTGAGAAGCAGAGCCTGTCTCATGAGGTTGCAGCCTGCACAGGGCCCTATGCTTAGCAGGGCTTTATGCTTGCTTTGATCCTTTGCTGTCTCTGTCTTAAAATCCTTAATTTTTGAACAAGGGGCCACACATTTTCATTTGCATTTAGCCCCACAAATTATGTAGGTGGTCCAGGTGACAAACCAGTATTTTCCATAAAAGAACCTTATTGTTTAGAATAGAATTTTACTTGATAGTTCATCTTGCCTAAATGAACACCAGGAATTCCTGTCTTAGTTACTATGACAGTTTGATACCATTGCCTTTAAAATATTGCATCTCAGACTCCAGCCATGATAATTTCCATGTATGGATGTTAGCACTGATTTTTAAATTCCTTAATTTTATTTATTAAATAAATAACCGTGCCAGAAGTTATCAAAGGTTATATCTTCCTGAGATCCGGATCAGTTATCTTTGGTGGCTTTGTCAGCATATATTATACTTTCCTCCCAATTCAAAAAGCGATCTGATTTTTGGGGAAATGATTTATCCCTTAGAAATATCTGTTCACAGACACTTTATTTACTACAGTCTTCAACTTATATTCATCTCATTCTTCAGTAGAAGTAAACAGAAGTGCTGTGTGGTTTATAGAAAAGCAGCCACAAAGAAGCTTCATTATTCATGAGATTTTATCCGGTTTAAGGAGTTATCCAATGTAGATATGTAATCAGCAGCTCAGAAACTTAGCTACCTAAGGAAGGACTATTTATTTTTTTTAAGATTTTATTTATTTATTTGAGAGAGAGAATGAAATAGAGCATGAGGGGGGGAGGGTCAGAGGGAGAAGCAGGCTCCCTGCTGAGCAGGGAGCCCGATGTGGGACTCAGTCCCAGGAATCCAGGATCATGACCTGAGCCGAAGGCAGTCGCTTAACCAACTGAGCCACCGAGGCGCCCAGGACTATTTTGTTTTTTCAGTCACTCCCCCATTTTAGCATTAATCCCAGGTTCCATTGAGACTAATCTTCATATGAAATGCAATTGTTTGCATTATTCTGAACTATGACAGTAATGAGATGATTAGATTTTTTTTAGTCAAAAGACTGTATTTTTTAACAATGTCTCCTTTTCTTAAGTTGCAGTACATCTTAGTCAATTGTGTTTATTTTGAGGAATATATTATGGCCTTTGGAAAGGGCTGACAAAAACTGAGGAGGGAAATTGCATTTCTTTGTTCTGTACTTAAGTAAATCAGATACTTTGTTCTCTCCTTTTCCCCCAAGGTGTCTTAGTTTGAAATAAATGTGATTCATTTTAGTAAAAGAGGGACTGTTAAGTTGGCCTTGGGTTTAACAATGTCAAAGCCTATGATAAATGAACAACACAAAGCCAGAGAAAAATGAATTTAGGAGGCCATTTTGGACTTGACTGTAATAATTGACAAGCCCTTCACCTAGAGAGTGGTTTTGAACATCAGTGAAATACGAAAAGCAAGAGGGAAAAAGTTACTTAGTCAAACCTAGGAAGGACTTTGCTAAATTTGAAATTGTTACACGTAATCAAATGCCATTTGTCAATTTCTAAAACATCTTTTATGGTTCATTTACCACAAAGGTGTTTATTTTAAAGACTTTTGTATTGGGTAAAGATCCTTTCCCAATGCCTGCGATTTTGTTAGCATATTCTCCTTCATCTAGCTTGAGTCCCCACTCAGCACCACATCTAGGAAAGCATGACATTATGACAGGCCAATACTCTTAATGGGGAAGTGCTTTGAAAATGGGCATATAGTGTGCAAGTGATGCAAGAATCCTGACCCTCATTCTCAAATGTTTAAGCCTGTGCTCCTTCAATGCACTGCTTCATGCAGAAATAAGAAAAGGAGTGCCAAAGACAGTTTGTTGCCCTCTGAATCCATTCTCCTCTTCTCCTAGGCACTAGCATCTATACTCCCAGATCCCCTTGGGATTAGGTGTGTTGATGTGACCAAGTTCTCCTCAATGCCATTTGAAAATGTGCAGCTTTCAACTGCCTTGCTCAGTCCCTCTTCCTGCTAGCCAGAATGCCAGAAGTCAGCAACCTCGCTTTGACCATGGAGATTAAGACTAAGCCCTGGGGGTCTTACAGCCCCAGATGGAGGGACCCACAACCCCTGAATGACTTCATTTTCAGGACCAGGACCTCCTTCCCAGGAATGTAGCCCATTGGAGTCCTGGCATAATTAAAGGAGGCCAAGGACCAATTATGTGGGAAGGTTAGAACCCTGCAACCAGTGGACTACATAGAACCCATATAATAATTT
>NW_027812596.1:0-279 GCF_054177405.1 Leptonychotes weddellii | reverse complement strand
AAATTTTTTTTTCTGTTTTTTTTTTAATTTCTCTTTTTCCCTTTTTCAGACAACATCTTTCAATCCCTTTTTTAAAATCTTTTTTTTTTATTTTTAGAGTCATATTCTATCCCTTTGCTGTAGTTAACCTTATTTTTTGTATATACATATATATACATATATACATATATACATACATATATATATATATAAGTTTTCTCTTTAAAATTTTGGGATACAGTTTCTTCTAAAAGACCAAAATATACCCTAAATCTCTAGTGTATGGCTTTGTTCTAGTCT
>NW_027812595.1:0-279 GCF_054177405.1 Leptonychotes weddellii | reverse complement strand
GGCAGAGTGAGTATTTTAAGCTGAAGGAGTCTGAGAAAACAGCAGGAGCAGGAAGGTCATTCTGATCTCCCTCCCTTGCCCTTCTTCCCTGAAACTGGTCACAAAATCCTGAGAGAAGTGCCTTCCCTATAGCTGGAGGTCTGTTTCTTCAGGTCTTTATTTCCTTATGAAAGTTCTCGTGTCACATAAAACTTGTATTAAATCAATTTATATCCTTTTCTCCTGTTACTCTGTCTTTATCAGTTTAATTTTCAGACCCAGCCAGGGACCCAAAGAAGG
>NW_027812594.1:0-279 GCF_054177405.1 Leptonychotes weddellii | reverse complement strand
GTCCTGGGTGTGGTCAGCCTGTAGCTGAGCCGGTTTGCATTCTGGCCAGACATCATTTCAGCAAGGAGAAGATTACAGACTATGAAGCAAGGAATTTGCACATTTGATCCTTTAAGCATTTATAACAGGAACGTAACTTTAACCAATTAGAATAAAAGGTCAGTTTTAGAACTCGTCTTCTGAATACAGAACTGAGTAACGGCTTAAGCCACCGTGTGTGTGTGTGTGTGTGTGTGTGTGTTTACTAAACTTTTTTGTTTGGGGGTTTTTTTTTGTTTT
>NW_027812593.1:0-279 GCF_054177405.1 Leptonychotes weddellii | reverse complement strand
AATATTGAATATACTCTCCTAGTTTTCTGCAATTCAACTAGTCATGAATAACTTTGATTTCCTTCTTGTCTTCTTATTGCTACCCATAAAGTTTTAGAGCCATCTTACATTCTTAGAATATATTTACCTAAGGAAAAGCTAATTTCATGAGGGAAATCTCCTATTAAGATTCCAAGAGTACCTCAAAGAAGCCAAAAAGGACTTTTTTTCTGAAAGACCTAGGCTTTCTTTCCTATCAGAATGATCTAAAACTGACTAGTGTAACAGGTATATTGCAAT
>NW_027812592.1:0-279 GCF_054177405.1 Leptonychotes weddellii | reverse complement strand
CTGTTAGTAAGTCCTACTTGAGAAGATCTGTGGTAATCCACAACCTCATATATGGAGACTTGGCAAATAGTCTTAATTACGGAAAGAAGAGAAATAAATAGAATCTATACAGAAGTGTTCACATGGACACTCAATTGGTGGTGGGGGGCCGGGGGATAAAAAGAAGTCATATTCAGAAAATACTGGGATTCTACCATTTGCATAGAGGAACATCAATATGAAATATGCTTGCCATCAAGAAGTATTCACTTTGGTTGAAAAAGATTTTTTTAAAAAAAA
>NW_027812591.1:0-279 GCF_054177405.1 Leptonychotes weddellii | reverse complement strand
AAGTCTGTTTCTCCCTTGCTCTCTGCCCACCCCCCACATCCTGCTCATTTTTTCTCTCTCTCTCTAATAAATGAAATCTTAAAAAAAAAAAAACTATTTAAAAGCATAAATAACATAAATATGGATGTTCTTTTCCCATTTTCCAATATCAGGTTAGCATAATACAAACCACTGATCAGCATTGAACTTTTATTGCTTAGTAATATATCTTGGAGATAGTTCTTTAATCAAACATAGAAAGTATCTCCATTCATTTACAGCCACATATGTGTGCATTAT
>NW_027812590.1:0-279 GCF_054177405.1 Leptonychotes weddellii | reverse complement strand
CCGAGAGTTCACGCTCTTGAGCCACAGCTCCTCAGGTCCAGTATTTGCCTCAGGGACTGTTCGATGTTATTTTTAAGAAGTTTTTTTTTGTTTTTTAATTTAGAGTTTGTTTCAAACAGAGACAAATTTGGAGGATAAATATAGCACCACGTTTAACCTTGTGTATGGTGTGAAGAATGGATCTAATTTTAATTTTTTCCAAATAGCCATATAATTGATCCAAAAGCCTTTATTAAAATCTTTTTCTCAGGGATTTGAAATATCACTTCTGTCTTACAC
>NW_027812589.1:0-279 GCF_054177405.1 Leptonychotes weddellii | reverse complement strand
CAGAGCAAAGCCTGATTCCCTCCTTGATCTCCCAGCCCCATCCGATCCGTCCACAAATCCTGTCAGTTCTCGAATCCAGCAGCTCCTTGTTACCCCCACGGCCACCCCTGGTGTCCGAGCCGCTGCTGTGTCCTGCCTGGATCGTGGCAGCATCCGCCCCCCTCTTCTCCCATTTCCTCTGTTCTCGCTCCACCGCAGGCCGTCCTTCTCACGACACCCTTTCATCCACCCACCATATCCCACGGCTCCCATCACACTCAGAAACAAATCCAAACTCCT
>NW_027812588.1:0-279 GCF_054177405.1 Leptonychotes weddellii | reverse complement strand
GGTACAGCAGCTGGAGGCTGTCAGACATCTATATTTCTAACAGAGGGTTCTCTTGAAGGGAGAGCTGAATGGTATCTCCGTGTCTGCCACAGTTACATATTACCTTGCCAAACTGGAGTACTTTCCTAAAATTTACTGCTAGTGTCAAGTGAACCAAGAAGACTTTCCATTTCAGTGGTATTTTCTCCCAAAAGTAAATCCCCTGGCATCAAAGTGCATTGTATATAAAAATCTCTTCGTCCCTTCCTTCCTAGACACCATATCCAGCTATCTGGCCTT
>NW_027812587.1:0-279 GCF_054177405.1 Leptonychotes weddellii | reverse complement strand
CAGTGAGATCATATGATACATGTCTTTCTCTGTTTGACTTATTTCACTCAACATAATACCCTCCAGTTCCATCCACGTCATTGCAAATGGCAAGATCTCATTCCTTTTGATGGCTGCATAATATTCCATTGTATATATATACCACAAGTAGATGAGATTCTTACAATGATGCAATAGCTCTGTGTCCTGACTGCCATTGTGGTTATACTAATCTACACCTATGACATAGGATGATTTACACACATTCTACCAATGTCAGTTTCCTAGTTTTTACATTGT
>NW_027812586.1:0-2770 GCF_054177405.1 Leptonychotes weddellii | reverse complement strand
TCCTGTCAATACAGCTGTGCACAAGGTGGAGATCACCACCACCTCTCCAGATACTACGCCCAATCCAGAAGGGTCAGCTCGCTTGTTCGGTGTGGTCCCAGCCACCGAGCACAGCTGATGAGATTTGCGGGAGCACTGAGTTGCAGCCAAGAGAAGTTTACTGTCCGGGTGGCTGGCCTGTCCCTGCAAGCTCAGTTGCTGCAGGTGGCCACGTGGACGGTAGAGAAACCCGGGCCCCAAACACGGGCAAGAATGAAGAGGGGAAAGAGAAAGAAGCAGAAACAGAAGGAGGATGGGGCCGCAGCCCTGGCCATGGCTGGGCTGCTCTGGTCCCTGACCTGCTTCCCGAGACGGGCCAGCTTGAGCAGCATGGTCCCTCCGTCCTCGCTCCGTGGAGCCCCCATTGCTGCTGTGGGGAGTGGGGGGAGACACCAAGGCGGAGCTGGTCTGACCACAGACGATGTCGGCGAGCCCAGTCCTCAGTTTCAACATGCAACGCTCATGAATTCCAAACACGCTGTGTGTAAATTCAAATAAATTTTCACTTCCTCATGAATGTTACCAGCCTTAATGGAAGAACATCTTATTTGAAACAAGCGGCCAACTTGGCCCGCCAACTGAAAGTCAAACAGAACCTGAATTCATGGGTTTGCTGATGTGTCTCCCAGAACGGACATTAATGGGTGTTGGTCTTTGGTTCCCTCCAAACGTGCCCAAGGCTTCAAAGCTACAAGATTCACACATACAGGAGAGGATGATGCACTGGCAGGCAGGAGAGCCCAGAGCTAGGCCTCAGGAGATGGGCTTCCGTCCTTGAAGAATAAGACTTAAAAAAAAAAAAAAAAGGAAGAGAGAAGAAATTATTCAAAACCTAAACTAAGAATCATACCAAAAACAAACAAATAAATAAAGCCAAGTCTGACCGTAGCTGGTTGGTTCCACCTTCTTTTTTTTTTTTTTGATTAGTTCCTTATGTTTATTAACTTTTATGTATTTTGGTGCTCCCAAGTTGGGTGCATAAATATTTATAATTGTTTTATCTTATTGGATTTTCCCCTTCATTATTGTATAGTGTCCTTTTTTGTCTCGTTATAGTTTTGTTTTGTTTGTTTTTTTTTTAAAGTAGGCTCCATGCCCAGTGTGGATCCCAACACAGGGCTTGAACTCACAACTGTGAGATCAAGATCTGAGCTGATATCAAGAGTTGGACGCTTAACTGACTCAGTCACCCAGGCACCCATATAGCCTTCTTTTTTTTTTTTAAAAGATTTTATTTATTTGAGAGAAAGAGAATGAGAGACAGAGAGCATGAGAGGGAGGAGGGTCAGAGGGAGAAGCAGACTCCCTGCTGAGCAGGGAGCCCGATGTGGGACTCGATCCCGGGACTCCAGGATCATGACCTGAGCCGAAGGCAGTCGCTTAACCAACTGAGCCACCCAGGTGCCCTGGTTCCACCTTCTAAGTAAGACAACATAACTGACATCATGTTATAGTTTTCTGTTGCTACATAACAAATTGATACACACTGAAAACAAGACATCTGTCACCTCCAGCCTCCATCGGCCAGGAGTCTGGGTGCAGGGAAGCTGGATCCTCGGGTCAGGGTCCCAGAGGCTGAAATCAAGGTGTCAACTGTCCACATTCTCACTTGGAGGCTGGGCTCCTCTTCCAACCCCCTCCTGATTGTTGGCAGAATCCAGTTCCTACCATGCATGGGACTGAGGTCCCCACACCACTCTCTGCGCCTCCGGGGCACCCTCAGGTCCTAGCCACTGACCTTCGCACCCTTGGCGGTTTGCTTCTCGGAGGTCAGGAGAACCTCTGACTTCAGGAAAGACCAGTCCCTTTTAAGGACTTGCCTGATGAGATCAGACCCACCCAGGAAAAACCCAAAGTCTACTGATTTGGGACCTTAACTGCATCTTTATAATTCCCTCACCTTTGTCAGGTAAGTGACTTAATCATCCAGGCTTGAGGAGACCCTGAAGTCTTCACGACCTTCGGTAAGATCCATCTCTTCTCTTCACTCCTTCCGAGGAGAATGCAAATAGAAATCCCTTTTTGTGGCCAGTCAGAGATTTCACAGGACTCGGGGCGGCGGGGAGGGGCGGGGGGTCCGCGATAGGCAGGTGCACCCACAGCCCCATTGCTTGTGACCCTCACAAAAGCTCTGCCAAGACGGTAGACGAAGGGGGTTGCCCCTTGGAGGAGGATGGGGGGGCAGGACAGCAGGGGAGGGGGCCCAGCCCAGTCCCCACTGCAAGCAGGGCCAGCCAGCTCTGTCCCCTGTGGGCACTGAGTTTGCCAGTCACTAGTCCAGACCTCCATGTGTGACAACACGCAGCTGGAACCGGGACTTTTCTGCAGACATCTTACGTACGAGCAGGAACGACCTGTGTTGGGGACAGTTTGTAATGTGCTCACATACCATTTTGCTCAACCTCCCTGCCTGCAGGTCTCAATTCAGTCTGGATCTGGTCCTTACTGCCAAGGAGAGATTGAGGCTGGCTTCCTGAAGGAGGAGGCTATGAGCAGGGCCTGGGAAGGCGAGGGGCCGGCAGGGCTCCCAGGCAGTTGGGACCACGTGCTGGGCTGTCTGGGCCCCTGGAAGGCCCAGGTTCCCCGTTCCTGTGTCAGCCGTTGTTCCTCCTGCTGTCATGTCCTCGAATCTGAAATGTGGAATCAGGTGACCTTGGCCGAGATTGCTCATCAGTCAAAACTCCAGCTGGAAGGACTCTGTGGCTTGCACTGCCCTGGGGGCTGCCAGGGG
>NW_027812585.1:0-279 GCF_054177405.1 Leptonychotes weddellii | reverse complement strand
GGGTGTTATGCACAAACAATGAATCATGGAACACTTCATCTAAAACTAATGATGTAATGTATGGGGATTAACATAAGAATAAAAAAAAAAAAAAAAGCTTTCTTAATGGCCACGAGTATGGAGCCCAGCTGCCCTTAACTGCTGTCGCTTCAACTGTTCTCTCCCCCAGCAATCACAGACCAAGCTCTGTCAGGAACAAGGGCCTGGGGGGATTTCTATGCACAGCAGAGGAGGAGGGCATGGGAAGGACAGGCATTAGTTTAGCATTTCTCGGGGCCA
>NW_027812584.1:0-279 GCF_054177405.1 Leptonychotes weddellii | reverse complement strand
TTACACTTTATGTAATTTTATGTTGTGAATCCAAATATAGGACTTTTCAAAGCCTTGGTCTCAAATTTTAGCTGTTATTATAATTTTAATTTAAGTGTGGACGTGATATAAAAACTACAGAGCACAAGCAGAAGTAACAGATATTAAGAAAGCAGCATCAACGTTTTCACCAAAACAGGTTTTCATTTTTCACGATATGAAATCCAGTTTCTAATAGTATAGCATGGGTTTACATGTTACTTTGTTCAGTGAAATGTAAGAGAAATGAAGCAGACATAT
>NW_027812583.1:0-279 GCF_054177405.1 Leptonychotes weddellii | reverse complement strand
TCTTTAAAAAAAAAAAAAGCAAAATGACAAAGTATGAAAACTACAAATCTAGTAATGTGAAAGTGTTTATTCTGATAGGGTGATCAGCTGAGATCTTTTTAAACAATTAGAATGTAAATAATGAACAGTGATCAGTCACTTTAAGCTCTGGGAAATAATGCCTGATTAGAAAATTTGGCAAAGTTCCTGGCAGCAAATTTTGATGTTTTCAGAGAGTGGAAAGAAAGTCAAAGAAGGGTACATGGCAGGTTCAGAGTGTGAAAGCAGGGTCAGTAACAA
>NW_027812582.1:0-279 GCF_054177405.1 Leptonychotes weddellii | reverse complement strand
ATAAATGTGAAAACCATTTTCTAAATTCAAATCCTCATACAAGTGATTACAAAATCCAAAGTAAAATGATAAAAAAGAATCTTGACCTGTTTTAAGTAACAAGAACATTTAAATCTTGCATAAATGCAAGTCCAGCAGGGCAGGCTCCAGGTGTTGAATGGAATAGAGGCTTTAGAATGTCATCAAAGAGCCTGGTTCTTATTGTCTTTCCAATCTTCTGTCCTCCGTATTGGCTTCATCTAAAGCTGATTCTTTTATGATGTTAAAATACTTTGCAGA
>NW_027812581.1:0-279 GCF_054177405.1 Leptonychotes weddellii | reverse complement strand
TGGATCACTACATCAAAAACTAATGATGTATTGTATGGTGACTAACATAATATAATAAAATTAAAAACTACAAAAAAAAACCAACAACATAGCAGCTCTTTCCTAGCTTACGGAAATGTTTTCTTTTCCCTCATAATCATATGCCTGCGGTATGTAGCCCTAAAAACAGTCTGCTCCCCTAGTCTCTAGAGAGACTACTACCAGCTGTGGTAGCAGATTTCAGATTACAGCTGTAGGACACCTTTGCTTGATCCCCTTATAATAAGTTCAAGAGGAGAT
>NW_027812580.1:0-279 GCF_054177405.1 Leptonychotes weddellii | reverse complement strand
AAAAATAAATAAATAAATAAATAAATAAATAAATAAATAAATAAATAAATAAAAATAAAATAAAATACGGTGAGATCAGAAAAAAAAAAATAGAATGATTGTTTAAGATGGGATAGAGGGGATAGGAATGCAGAAAAAGGATAAAGTGTAGAAAATAAGCAAACTAATAAATAAATGAATGAGTAAGTGGGGCCTGGAAGTGACCGGCATGGTAACTTACACTGAGCCAAGAAATATTTATTCAAACCTTTACATCTGAACCCAAAATATATGTGTGCA
>NW_027812579.1:0-279 GCF_054177405.1 Leptonychotes weddellii | reverse complement strand
TTTAAAGTGGAATGAAAACTGTAGCATCTTTAAAATATCTAATGGCTGGGGTGGTGCTCGGGGTCCAGGCTTCGCTCCTGCCCGGCAGCCCCCTGGTGCCAGCAAGGCACCCTTCAGTGCCAGGTATCCGCTCAGGACCTCTGTGCCAGGGCCGGCCGTGAGTCAGCCCACAACAGCCCTTGCAGAGGCACAAAGCCCCAGGGCTTCTCAACTCATCAGCTTCTACTGGGGCAAGAGGGTAAAGTGCTGGGGAAAAAGATCTGTCAAAAGTTCTTTTTA
>NW_027812578.1:0-279 GCF_054177405.1 Leptonychotes weddellii | reverse complement strand
GGCAAGATTCTTTTTTGATGGCTGCGTAATATTCCCGAGTGTGCGTGTGCGTGCACGCGCGCGCGTGTGTGTATACCACATCTTCTTTACCCATTCATCTGTTGATGGACATCTGGGCTCTTTCCATAGTTGGGCTATCGTGGACATTGCTGCTATAAATATTGGGGTGCAGGTGCCTCCCTGACACCTCTTATAGGACGGTCAATACAGTGCATCCTAGCCCCTTCTTAAGCTACTTCGCCTTTGTCCTGTGTCAGAGGTCAGTGTTCCCCCGGATCC
>NW_027812577.1:0-279 GCF_054177405.1 Leptonychotes weddellii | reverse complement strand
CAAGTAAGTAAAGGTCACAGACTACAAGTCTGTCCCGAGGCCCCCAATCCCGTGCAATCTTATCAAATTGTGCAGAAATTAAGCTTCCCTGCCCGAAGGCCTTGCTGCCTCTGGGCGCCTGACCCTCTGTGTGGGAGCCTCAGGGGGCTTCTTTCCACCTGGGCCCGGCAGCTGGAGTGGGGTGGAGGCCCTGCGGCCACGGGGCCTCTAACTTGTCTCCACTGGGCCTGTAGGTGACAGTGGGACACCACGGGTCCTCGGTCGTCACACCAGGTATGG
>NW_027812576.1:0-2771 GCF_054177405.1 Leptonychotes weddellii | reverse complement strand
CCAACCAGGGGAGCACCCCCCAGCAGCATAGCTGCAAAATACATCACCATGTTATTAGGAAAGGTGTCAGAACAGGCAAGTTGGATCATCTGACTGAGTTCACAGAAGAAGTGGGGAATTTCCACCTTTCTACAGAAGGACAGTTGCAAGACCATTAAGCTTTCTAACAAGGAATGCAGGATGCTCATGATCCAGGACACCAGAACCAACAGTCCACAGAGCCTGGGTTTCATGAGGACCATGTAGTGCAGGGGGTGACAGATGGCCACAAAGCGGTCATAAGCCATCACAGTCAGGAGAAAGATGTCTAATCCTATAAACAGTATGAAAAAATACATTTGCACAATGCAGCCTAAGTAAGTTATGACTTTGCTCTGAGTCTGGATGTTCCACAGCATCTTGGGGATGGTGGTGGAGGTGAAACAGATGTCTACAAAGGACAGGTTGGCAAGGAAGAAGTACATGGGGGTGTGGAGGTGAGAGTCAGAGCTGACAGCTAGGATGATGAGCATGTTTCCAAACACGGTGATCAGGTACATGGAGAGGAAAAGCCCAAATATGAGGGGCTGCAGTTCTGGTTCCTCTGACAATCCCAGAAGAAGAAACTCTGAAATTCCTGTATCATTTCCTGGTTCCATGTGGTGGAGGTGACTATCAGTACAGGGAAACTAACATGAATAATTTTAACACAAATGGACATTTCTCATAATGTTCAAATGATAAAATTTATATTTGTCCAGTCAAGTTACTAATATCAATATTTTGTGAATGGATCTGGGCCTCTTTACAGGATCCCTATTTCCTCTCTTATTAGGAATTTTCAGCACAACGTCAGATGTTCCCCAAAAGGTCAGTTATTGTACAGTTTGAATAAGAAAGTATTTAATGTACTTTAGGGATATATAGAGTGTCAACCATGTTTCAGAAATTTCTACTCATAAAGTAGAGGGTGCTGAAAAGCAATAGTCCCTACAATTCAATGATGATGGTAGGACGGAAGCATATACAAAGATTAAATAATCATGAGATGGGGACAGATGCTATGAAAAAACAGAAGCTGTTTAAGGGAGAGAGTGAATGGGGTGTTATGTTGGGTGTCCAGTCAAGATTGGCTAAGAAGGTGACTTTTGAACAGAGACCTCATGGAAGAGAGGGTGGATGGTGGGAGGTCTTCCTGGCAGATGGAACAGCCAGTGCAAAGGCTCTGAGGAAGTGCTTCTGTCAGAAAATCAAGGGTCAGAAGGGAACCAGTGTGTTGAGGGGAATGGACAATGTTGAGGGAGTGATGAGAGGAGTTGGCAGTGAATTTCATAGAAGTATGTGGCCTCATAGCTGCTTCAAATTCAAGGCACAGGGAGTTCCTTGTCCACACTATGTACCTCTTGCACTTTATGATCTGGTTGCAATACGGTCCGGTCCATTGAACATCCCTCCTCAGTATCATCTGTTGATTAAGTTTGGGCTGTGTATTATAAGAGTCACCTTGTAATGGAAAAGCCCACGTATCCTGGCTCTCAGGACTGCTCTCACTCATCAAGGTGCCCACACGCATGTGCACACACACACACACCCACACACACAGTGTAACATACACAGAACACAGCACACCATGTCCTCCTGGTGTGTGTTACTCTATGTCCTTCTCACCCTACCCCCCCGCTTTCCCTAACACACTGTTTATGATATGAATGCATACACATCATATTACCCTTCCCATAAGGAATGTAGAAATAGTATCCAGAAATTCCTATTCATAGCTTTCCAGGGACAAATCATCTTGGGGTTCCATTTTGGAATGGCCACTTTTGACCTGTGTGTAAAGAAACATAAATAATTGTGTTCAATAAGTAGATAGATAGATGATAGATAGATAGATAAAGAAAGAGGAGGAAAGGAGGGGAGAAATGATATGGACATGAAGAATAAATTGATCTAATCAGCTCAGTTGCCCTGAGAGACTGAGGAAGAAAAGCTTCTTTGCTGCTGGTGGCATCCCATCCTGGCTTTATCCCATTTATACCCTGCAAAAATAATAAAAGAGCAAAAATAAATTGTCCAAAAGACAAAAGTAGTGACATCTTTATGGTGTGAAACACCTTACAGATTGAACATCACAAGAGAAAAATGAGTAAAAAGAATAAACCAACACTTCACAAAATTTGATGTTTTTATTATCAGATAGCATAAGACTTATTTTTCCTGTGCCTTTTCCATATTTATTTGACCAATTGGTTTTTATTTGGTCCAATAGAGAATGGGGCAAGCCCCTTTATCACTTTTCATATGTGACATCTTTTTGTGTTTACTTATTCTTAGACTTTGGGTTTTATTCACTTTCTTGACAAGTCCCAGGACCACATCTACATCTATTGGTTCTGTTCCTTGTCCAACGTGCAAAGGCCTCACCAGACTCTGTAAAATCCTACACACCCCATGGCAATCTATCCTCTTTCTCTGAATACTCTTCATGCAACTTATCCAAGGACATTATCTCATACTCACATTTATCTCACAGCATGATTGTCTGTCACTCTTTTTTTTATTATGTTAATCCCCATACATTACATCATTAGTTTTAGATGTAGTGTTCCATGATTCATTGTTTGTGCATAACACCCAGTGCTCCATGCAGAATGTGCCCTCCTCAATACCCATCACCAGGCTAACACATCCTCCCACCCCCCTCCCCTCTAGAACCCTCAGTTTGTTTTTCAGAGTCCATCGTCTCTCATGGTTCGTCTACCCCTCCGATTTCCCCCCCTTCATTCTTC
>NW_027812575.1:0-279 GCF_054177405.1 Leptonychotes weddellii | reverse complement strand
TAATAAGAGACACAGAAGGACACTATATCATTCTTAAAGGGTCTATCCAACAAGAAGATCTAACAATTGTAAATATCTATGCCCCCAACATGGGAGCAGCCATCTACATAAGCCAACTGTTAACCAAAATAAAGAGTCATATTGATAACAATACATTAATTGTAGGAGACCTCAATACTCCACTCTCAGCAATGGACAGATCATCTAAGCAGAAAATCAACAAGGAAACAAGAGCTTTGAATGATACATTGGACCAGATGGACCTCATAGATATTTACA
>NW_027812574.1:0-279 GCF_054177405.1 Leptonychotes weddellii | reverse complement strand
AGAATCAGAGCTGTTAGTCCGTGAAAGCATGGATTCTGACTTTGAAAGATGCCTTGAAAGGCATTTAATTCTTGCCTTCAAATTGCATCTCCAGTTCCCGACCTAAGACCTCAGACAGCACACACCCGTGTTCTCCAGATCCACGGCCTTTCTGCCATTGCTTTCAGAAAACATGCTCCCTTGGATTGAATTGAAAATGCTGTCAGAATAAATCATTTTTCTCACACCAAACTCTCTCTCTTTTCTTCCATCATGAATTAAAAAAAGAAAGAAAGAAAG
>NW_027812573.1:0-279 GCF_054177405.1 Leptonychotes weddellii | reverse complement strand
AATGAGATAGAGCGAGAGCATGAGAGGGGGGAGGGTCAGAGGGAGAAGCAGACTCCCTGCTGAGCAGGGAGCCCGATGCGGGACTCGATCCCAGGACTCCAGGATCATGACCTGAGCCGAAGGCAGTCGCTTAACCAACTGAGCCACCCAGGCGCCCCGAAAGGCAACAGTCTTGAGACTCAAACTCACCAAAAGAATATGATTTATTGGATGCAATTTCTTACTTAGAATTCTACAACTCTGGTCTTTTTTTATTTTTCAAAACAGGTATACTATTTG
>NW_027812572.1:0-279 GCF_054177405.1 Leptonychotes weddellii | reverse complement strand
CATTTTGGGTTAGTGCTTGTGGTGGGTCAGTGATGGATTGGACTCTACAGGGTCCCTGCCTCCCAAGGACCTTGAATGCAGCTGGGGCCCCCATGACACACGTGGGAGGAGGAGCCCTCAGTGGGAGCGTGGGATTGAATGGCTAGGGTCGAGGGACTGAGGGTCCTGTAGTGAGTGTGACAGAGACGTCTGTGGGAGGGGCACAGGACAGTGTCACTGGGGAGGCAGGAGCAGGGGGTCCCCCATGCTCTAGGTTGTGACGATAGGGAATGCCCATAT
>NW_027812571.1:0-279 GCF_054177405.1 Leptonychotes weddellii | reverse complement strand
ACTTCTAAAAGTTCTGATTTTCTGCTCCACTGGTTATAATACTTTAGGGCAGCCTCCTTAAGCAGGCTCCCTCCCCTGCACTGTATCCTTGGCTATGTCACATCGGATTCAAGTCTCTGTACCTCCACCTTCCAAAAAATAGTTGCTTTTCTACTTGTAGAGTTAGAGCTTTTCTTTTCTCAGATCTCTGACTGATTTCTCAGGTGTTCAGGATGATTTGATAACTATCCAGCTGTACCGGAGGCACCAGACAAACTTAGGGCTCCGTACTCCTCCACC
>NW_027812570.1:0-279 GCF_054177405.1 Leptonychotes weddellii | reverse complement strand
CTGCTTCTCCCTCTGACCCTCCTCCCTCTCATGCTCTCTGTCTCTCATTCTCTCTGTCTCAAATAAATAAATAAAATCTTAAAAAAAAAAAAATGTAAATATTGAGGGACACCTGGGTGGCTCAGTCGGTTAAGCGTCTGCCTTTGGCTCAGGTCATGACCCCAGAGTCCTGGGATCGAGTCCCACATTGGGCTCCCTGCTCGGCAGGAAGCCTGCTTCTCCCTCTCCTGCTCCCTCTGCTTGTGCTCTCTCTGACAAATAAATAAAAATATTTTTAAA
>NW_027812569.1:0-279 GCF_054177405.1 Leptonychotes weddellii | reverse complement strand
AGGGAAGTCTGCTTCTCCCTCTCCATCTGCCTCTCACTCTTCTCATGCTCTCTCTCGCTCTCTCTCTCTCAAATAAATAAATTTATTTGAGAGAGAGCACACGCATGAGCAGGAGGGGCAGAGGGAGAGGGAGACAGTTTCAAGCAGACTCGGAGCTGAGCATGGAGCCCCACATGGGGCTCGATCTCACAACCCTGAGATCACGATCTGAGCTGAAACCAAGAGTCGGATGCTTAACTTACTGCACCACCCAGGTGCCCCAGTTGTGGTTCTTTTCTC
>NW_027812568.1:0-279 GCF_054177405.1 Leptonychotes weddellii | reverse complement strand
ATTGTGTGATATGGGTAATCACCACCAGAAATAATATACAGAACATCTGCATCCCTCAGAAATTTCCCTCATGCAACTTTCTAGTCCATTCTCCACACTTCCCTTTATTTCCTTCCCCCAAAACCCACTATTTGATTTCTATTTCCACAGATTAACTTTCCCAGAATTTGGACTTCAAATAAATGGGATCACATGGGGAGGGGCGCAGCAAGATGGCGGAGGAGTAGGAGACCTGGATTTCGTCTCCTCTCAGGAATTCAGCTGGATAGGGATCAAACC
>NW_027812567.1:0-279 GCF_054177405.1 Leptonychotes weddellii | reverse complement strand
TTAGGTGTGCTGGTATATTTTAGGGATTTAGCTGATAGGACAAAAGGAGGGAAGGAAAGAAGAAGGAAGAAAGAAGGAAGGAAGGAAGGAAGGAAGGAAGGAAGGGAGGAAGGAAGGAAGGAAAGAAGGAAGAATCATCTTACGAAAACCAGGCGATGTTCTGTTAAGAGTTTAAAAGCAGTAGGGTATTGGGGGGGGGTCGGAGCAAGATGGCGGAGGAGTAGGAGACCTGGATTTCTGGTCTCAGGAATTCGGCTGGATAGGGATCAAACCATTCTG
>NW_027812566.1:0-279 GCF_054177405.1 Leptonychotes weddellii | reverse complement strand
CCAGAAAGTGGTCGCTTTTCTGTTCAGAGAGTTGTTGCTCTTCTTTTCTTCGGTCTCCTTTTGAGTTTGTAGGTGTTCAGAATGGTTTGATCCCTATCCAGCTGAATTCCTGAGAGGAGACGAAATCCAGGTCTCCTACTCCTCCGCCATCTTGCTCCGCCCTCTTGATGCATTATTATTAACTATATTTCAAACTTTATTCAGATTTCCTTTATTTTCATCTAATGTCATTTTTCTCTCCCAAGATCCCATCTATGATGCAACATGTTTAATAGTAAA
>NW_027812565.1:0-2771 GCF_054177405.1 Leptonychotes weddellii | reverse complement strand
TCTCCGCACGTCCTACCTTCCAGAAAGTGGTCGCTTTTCTGTTCAGAGAGTTGTTGCTATTCCTTTCTTCGATCTCCTGTTGAGTTTGTAGGTGTTCAGAATGGTTTGATCCCTATCCAGCTGAATTCCTGAGAGGAGACAAATCCAGGTCTCCTACTCCTCCGCCATCTTGCTCCGCCCCCCTGTTTCCTGGCTTTTTTGAGCACTTTCTTATGTTGTGCTCCTACAAGATGCCCCAGGCTCCGCTTGTATATTTCCTGCCCCAGCCCTAGAATCAGCCATTTCTCCAAGGAGCCATGGTTACTTTTCATGGAGAACAGTGTTAGAAACCAAGATCTGGGCACTAGGTATGCTTGTTGCTATTGGGTGTTATTTCTTTTATGCTCACTCAGCAGCTGGAGAAAAGAAATATGTGTGTATATATTAACTTATGTACAGTCATCCTTCCCAGCTTATTCTTGATTTTGTTTTCTGGGCCTTCAGTTTCCTGTGGTCAGATGATCTTCCTTCTGACTTATTGCCAGGTCAGTGGTAGCCTAATGCTGGGTCACGGGACCTATGTCATCCAGTTCACTTCATCCCATCAGGTGGGCAATTTACCGCATCACATCATCATAACAGGAAGGATGAGTGCAGTACAATAAGGTATTTTGAGAGAGGGAGAGAGTTCTATCTTATTAGGTATTGCTAATCTCTCACTGTGCCTCATTTAAACGTTAAACCTCTTCATAAGTATGTGTATAGAGGAAAAAACAGAGTATATATAGGTTTCAGGCATCCCCTAGGGGTCTTGGAACGTATACCCCGCAGATAAGGGGGAGGGCTACTGCATATACATATATCTACAAACATTCCTACGTGTAACTGTCTGGATGTATAATTAAGTTGAACCCGTTTTTACTGATGTCTCCCACTGTAGTCCAGTCCCACATGGGTCATTTTCGCCTCCTCCCTTGCTCATCTGTGAACTCCCAGTGCAACAGTGAGAAACTTGGTTCCGACCATCCCCCACCCCCTTAATTGTTTAATTCGGTATTCATGCAAAGCGGCGTCAGAATTTTTCACCTGTACGGGGACGGGAAATAACATGGTCAGCCACAGTGGGGTGTGTGTGTGCCATCCCTTTTGCCTCTAGTCTTACAGACTCACTCCCAAAGTGACTGGGGTCATTACTTGTCATTCCATGCCCTTCAGTGAGGTGTTTTGTACATTTGCAGTGCAGTTAGGTTCTCTTGTCACAGTCTCCACTCTTTCCTTTCACCTCTCAACCTAAGTGACATTTAAAATTTGCATATATCGGGACACCTGGGTGGCTCAGTCGGCTAAGCAACCAACTCTTGATTTTGGAGCAGGTTGTGGTCTCAGGGTCTCGGGATCGAGCCCAGCATCACGCTTCACACTTAGTGCAGAGTCTGCTTGAGGATTCTCTCCTTCTCCCTCTGCCCCTCCCCCTGCTCATGCTGTCTGGCTCTAAAAATAAATAAATGAATAAATCTTTTTTTTTTTTAAAGATTTTATTTATTTATTTGAGAGACAGAGAATGAGAGAGAGCAAGCACATGAGAGGGGGGAGGGTCAGAGGGAGAAGCAGACTCCCTGCCGAGCAGGGAGCCCGATGCGGGACTCGATCCAGGGAGTCTAGGATCATGACCTGAGCCGAAGGCAGTCGCTTAACCAACTGAGCCACCCAGGCGCCCCTGAATAAATCTTTTTAAATTTGCATATATCAAGGTTCACTGTCCATGCTGTGAGTTCTGTGGGTCTTAACAAGTGCAACAATGTCAGATCTCTACCATTACAATGTTGTACAGAATTGCTTCACCAGCCTCAAAGTCCCCTGTGCTTCACCTGCTTCTCCCTCCCTCTCCCCTGCACCCCTGGGGACCACGGATCCATTTTACTGTCTTTATAGTTTTGCCTTTTTCCAGAATGTTACCGGAGTGGAATCATACAGTATGGAGCCTCTTCAGCTTGACTTCTTTCACTTAGCAATATTCAACGAAGGTTGCTCTGCATCTTTCTGTGGCTTGAGAGCTCATTGATTTTTGCCACTGAATAATATTCTCTTGTATGGATATACCACACTTTGTACATTCATTTACCTTTTGGAAGATATCTTAGTTGCTTCAGTGTTTGGTGATTATGAATAAAGCTGCTGTAAGCATTTGCGTACAAATGTTTGTGTGAACCTAAGTTCTCAACTCAATTGGGTAAATACCTCAGGGTGTGATTACTGGACTGTCTGGTAGGATTGTGTTTAACTCTGTAAGGATCTGCCAAACTATCTTCCAGCGTGGCCCTACCATTTTGCCTTTCCAGCAGCAGTGAATGCGAGTCCCCATTGCCTCACATCCTCACTAGCATTTTGTGGTGTCAGGTTTTTTTTTGTTTTTTGTTTTGTTTTTTGGAGGGGGGCGGGGATTGTAGGCCTACTAATAGTGTTGGAATGCCTGGTATTCTTTAGGGGATTATGGGATTTATTCATGAAATTTGGGCTGTCTTGGCTGTGTACATACTTACAGTATGAGTCTGGAGTCTGTCAGGAGAATAAAGCCACTGAATTATCTTTAGAGGACTTTTGGGCTCTGACCTTCTGAAAGTGAGAGAGGAGACCAGAAACCTAGGGAAATATTAACTAGGACTCTTTTATGGGAAGAAATATATTGATATTTAGGTAAATGTTAGGGGTTGTAGGGGCTTGAACTGTGTTTTCCAAAAAGATATGTCCACGTCCTAACCACTAGTACCTGTGAATATGGATGTGACTTTTTT
>NW_027812564.1:0-279 GCF_054177405.1 Leptonychotes weddellii | reverse complement strand
TTTCATGTTACTATTAGTCAAAACCAAGTCTTTTTTAAATTTTTAAATTTTTTTAAAAATTTAAAATTTTCTAAAAAGTCTGCTACTCCAACGTCACAGATTTTTTTTCCTGTGTTTTCCTAGTAACTTTGTGGTTTTAGCTTAGTTTATGTATGGGGTGATGTAATTGTGATTTTTAAAGTTTTGTGTTTTTTTTTTTAAGATTTTATTTGTTTATTTGACAGAGAGATAGAGCGCACAAGTAGGCAGAGAGGCAGGCAGAAGGAGAGGGAGAAGCAG
>NW_027812563.1:0-279 GCF_054177405.1 Leptonychotes weddellii | reverse complement strand
TGTGCATACAGGGTATGCAACAGAGTCTCCCAAAAACATCTGTTCAAGTCCTAGCCGCCTGTACCTCACAATGCGGCCTCGCTGGGAAGTAGGGTAACCGCCCAGGTGGTTCGGTAAGATACGGTCACACTGCTGGGAGGGCCTTTAATCCAACACCACGGGGGCACTCGTCAAGAGGGGAAGAGACGCCTGAGGAAAGAGGGTCCTATGACAACAGGGCAGAGGTCAGCTTTGCCTACAAGCCAGGGGGAGTTGGAAGAGGCAAGGAAGGGCCCCCCC
>NW_027812562.1:0-279 GCF_054177405.1 Leptonychotes weddellii | reverse complement strand
AGAATTCGTCATATCAGTGAGATCATATGATACATGTCTCTCTTTGATTGACTTGTTTCGTTCAGCATAATACCCTCCCGTTCAGATTGAATTTAAACAGCGTCTAAAGGCCAGAAGCCCAGACAAATACTTCCCATCAGACTCTGCCTGAAAGGCCCATAGAGTTGGGTTAAGTCTTTACTTCATGCGGTCTCCACAATATCCTGAGGTTCTTGCACTTGCTTTTCTAGAAGTGTGCTTCTTCCCCCACCAGATAAGGCTGCTGGGAATCTTGCAAAC
>NW_027812561.1:0-279 GCF_054177405.1 Leptonychotes weddellii | reverse complement strand
ATTATCAGCTGTGATGGACATTTCTTGGTATTTTCTGGGTTGTTGTTAGTATTCTTTATCTTGTTTTATGCTATAGTTACATAGGTTTATTAAACTTTTCACAGTTCATCCATATGTATTATTATGAACTATGACAATTTTTATAAATAAAGTACTTAATTCATAAAAAAAAAAGGTTCCAATCCATCTTCCCTGAAAGAAAACAGAATAAATAAAGGAATTTTGAAAGTAAGCAGGTGTTGGAAGATCAGGCCTTCAAAGATGGGGGCAATGAGAACC
>NW_027812560.1:0-279 GCF_054177405.1 Leptonychotes weddellii | reverse complement strand
TGGGCGCCTGGGTGGCTCAGTTGGTTAAGCGACTGCCTTCGGCTCAGGTCATGATCCTGGAGTCCCTGGATCGAGTCCCACATCGGGCTCCCTGCTCGGCAGGGAGTCTGCTTCTCCCTCTGGCCCTCCCCCCTCTCATGTGCTCTCTCTCATTCTCTCTCTCTCAAATAAATAAATAAAATCTTTAAAAAAAAAAAAAGAGAGACACTACTAGTAAAGTGTACAAAATTAACTACCCTTTCTACTCATTCTGAATCCATTCTTACAACTCAAGTCAGC
>NW_027812559.1:0-279 GCF_054177405.1 Leptonychotes weddellii | reverse complement strand
GCAAAGCCTGTAATTAATGTATTTAAATGATTCAAATGTATAACATATAACAGATATAAAAAGATATTTTTGGAAGAAACATTCCTATGGAAAATGCAGTCATTACATTGTTTCATCTCATGATACTGACTTTAAAAAAGTTTGTAATGAGAAAAAATTTTACATATAATGCTGAAATAGAAAATGTTTCACATCCACTATGCTGTGTTGAAAATATCCTTTTACATAATAGAACACATTGAATTTACTCAAAAAACAAAAATGAATTTATAAAAAATA
>NW_027812558.1:0-279 GCF_054177405.1 Leptonychotes weddellii | reverse complement strand
TCATCTCATTGGAGAGGGAAAACCTTTTGTCAAAATGGCTTTCTGAATCACTAGACTGAGGTATACGTCCAATGTCTAAATTAGAATTAGTGCTATTTTGGTTCATACTTTTTGCCATTTGCGTGTCAAACTCTTGGTCTTCTTTCACTTCAAACGTAGCGAGTGGGTTCCTTACTTTTTTATTTTCTGTATCACTTTTAAAACTCTTATTTTTGTTAAAAACATGCTCAGTGTCTGGTTTGTTATCATTTTCACAGTCTGATTTATTTTCACTTAAAC
>NW_027812557.1:0-279 GCF_054177405.1 Leptonychotes weddellii | reverse complement strand
TATCAGTGAGGTCATATGATACAATCATGAGACACTACATCAAAAACTAATGATGTAACGTATGGTGATTAACATAACATAAAAAAAAAGTACTGCCAACAAAAAATAAATAAATAAATGAATGAATAAAAAATGCAGTTTACCTCTTTAAACTCTTCTCTACTTCTTGCCAAGTTTTTTTCTAAGGAATTTAGTCTCTGACTAAATCAAGAAACAAAATAGTAGTGGAGTGAGAGAAGCAACAGGAAATATCACTGGCTGCTCTCTCAAAAAACAGCA
>NW_027812556.1:0-279 GCF_054177405.1 Leptonychotes weddellii | reverse complement strand
TAATATGGATTCCACCAATTCTGAACTCCTTTGTAGGGCTCTTAAAATTGACCATGCTATATAAAATCTACAAGTCGGAGTACAATAATAAGGACAATTGAGGGATTCAGGGCAGATACCAGCATATTTTATATTTACATACGACATCAACAGCCACAACAATATTATCCTAAGATGTAGTGGGTTGAATTGTGTCCCCTCCCAAAAAGTCCTAATCTCTGGTACCTGTGAATGTCCACCTTATTTGCAAAGAGTATCTGCAAATATAGTCAGGTAAAG
>NW_027812555.1:0-279 GCF_054177405.1 Leptonychotes weddellii | reverse complement strand
GAATCCTTTGAAAATAAAGCTTCTCATTCAGTAGGTCTCAGGTGAAGCCTGACGATCTCAATTTTTAACTAGCTCTCCAGTGATGCTGATGCTGCCGGTACAGGGACCACCCTTGGGAGTAGCAAGCTGTTCAGCATACTGGGAAGATGATTACACTACATTGACTAGCACTTTGTCAAATAAACACAGGGTGGCGCTCCTGCTCCCAGTGTACCACAGATCTGTGGTCCAATATTAGACTCCAGTTTAAAATAAAATACAGGGGTGGGCGCCTGGGTG
>NW_027812554.1:0-2771 GCF_054177405.1 Leptonychotes weddellii | reverse complement strand
CATAACTTATTTTTGCATTAAGGAAGAGTTATCAATCTGTTTGTGGAATCCAAGTTCTTTTTTGTTTGTTTGTTTTTTGGTTTTTTTGCTGTGTTCCCTTCTCTAATTATGCAAAATTTGCAAAATAGGTTAAAAATCTGGTGCTTAGATTTCAAAACCTATGATGATTAAATAGCAGTTGTGATGATGTGGTCATGACCGCCTTTTCTGCATTCTACTTTCCTGTCTGATGTTGGCTTTGAAATGTGTTCTGAAGCCTCTGAATCTTGGGGGAAGATTCCCTCACGAGTGTTAGGTATTTAGTTGTAGCATGGATTGAAAGAAAATGTGAAGGATGAAATCTTCAACTAATATGCTTCCAAAGTTGCAACATCAGGATTCACAAAATAAGATGCTGGAAGAATGTGGCAGTATCACATTGTTCAGCAGCATCTCAAACCGTCTGAATTGTAAGTGATATTCAGTGACCTCAGCTTGTCCTTGAGGCTCAATAGCGAAAAGATTGTGCTGCAGTTAGAGCCCTGGCAGTGACCGTAGCCAGGTTTAAAATGAAGGATGCTGCTATTTTCTGTCTCTACAAAACCAAGCTGATAAGAGCCAATGTATTTAAATTATTTTTGGTAGTTTCACTCTCTTTTATGAAACTAAGTGAATTATTGTTTCACAAGGACATAGCAACTAATAAACCTGGGTACTTTTAGATATTCAAAAAGACTTAGAGGGAAAACTTAACCTTTTTGGATGCAGTTTTCCTGTGAGGAGACTGGTTAATGTGAGAAATCGTTCAAAAAATTGACAACTCTAGATGAACCCTTAAAAAAATGGTTTGAACCTACGTTTCATTCCTGATTCAACAGAAGTCACTCTTGCTTTTTCAAAGAGGCAAAAGAAGAAAATCTATTTGTGTCTCTCAGAGATTAATATGAGTTTAAGTTAATTTTTTTTCCTTTTAAGCTTCAAGTAAAATGAGTTGTTGTTAAGCAGAAAAAGTGTTGGAATAACACATGTGCTGTAGTTGTAGGAGTTGAGGATCCACAACTCTGCTAACGTAAATTTATCATAATATTTACAGGCTATGGTCTTTAATGAATTTAGAGATAAAACTGATATATATTTTAGTGTATTTTATTGACATTTATATTATTTGTGTTATGTATGATATTCATACATGAGAAATATCCTTCAAACATGGAAATATGATTCTTTTCTCATTATTACTCTTTAATAGAGGAATTGATCAAATATTTTAACCAGTCACTCAAAAGATTCCCAAGTTAAACATTGTATGCAAATTAGATGCAAAGCCTTTGTAAAACAGAATCTACAATTAAATGCATTGGAACTATTATTTAATGGGTCAACCCAGGTCTTTCATATCCACCCTGAGTTTACTCTCAGCTTAACCAGAGACTTGAAAAGACTAAGTTACCTATGGAAATTGATCTGGCAATTTTTAGTTGCGAGGTAATAACTCAGGGAGATACATGTTATTGACTGAGTTCCTTTAAACTATTGTTTCTTAGTTTTATTTATGTATTCAAATGTTACTGTTCAATATGTGCAAAAGCCACATAAATTATTGTATTGCACAGACAATATGAAACCACCAATTTACTTTACCTCACCACAGCATTAAATGTCAAGGTGTCAAGTTGTCCCTTCAGGTTTCATTGGCAAACATAAATTATTGCTAATAGAATGCACCAGTGAAATTTCTGAATAACAAATGACTTCGGAAAACATCACTACAAGAAGGAACTATAGGACACTTGAGATAATTTATGATACAAATATTTTAAAGCTGGTCTGCTTAGAAGGTTGATTTCTAAATGTAAAATAAATAACTGACTGAGTTCCCTGTGTTCAACTCATCCTCCTGCAATTTCTGTCAAATACATTCTGAAAGAAGTTGTAGCCCTGACTGCAAATCTGCAGTGCCCTTAGAGCACCAAGATATATGGTAGACGATTCAGCTTCAAATTAATACCCGAGTTCCTTAAAACTAACTTTCCTTTTTTTACGGATTCAAATGTTATTGTTTCATGGAGCATATAGTATCTGTTCATACCCTGAAATACTCTGAGCTCAAATAGGGTAGGATACCTGAGGCTCTGACATCGGAATATATTCTCTTTGTTACTCTGCTTCCTTCCCATTTTCAAGAAGGGCATGCAGAAAGGCAGAAAATGTACTTCTCCCTATGGATAACTTTTATTTTTTACTTGAATGTCTAGCAAACTCATTAACCTTTGAAGGAGATCTTGAAGGTAGGTTCTTCAAAAAGGTTTTGAGAGAAAAATAGAAAGTAAAAAAAAAAAGAAAATCTGCGATGGAAAGAAAAAACAGACCTCCACCATTTGCTAAAGAATCTCGTACATTCTTTCAGTTGGGCTGTGACAAGACTTTAACAGGTCAAATATAGATACACAAGATAATCACATAGACCTGCACATTTCCTATGTAAGTTGACTTTCCCTTCCTAGAAACTTGTATCATGTAAAAAATAAACCTGATAGCTAACATGCCAAAATTAATATAAACCTCAGTACTTTAAAATATTAAAATTAGAAATATATCACAATAGTCACATCTATATACCCATATGGGATACTGGAAGGGAAGGAAATTGCTTAGGAAATATTTTAAACTTCTCAATATCTATTTATCCTTAATTATATTACTTTTATTTTTACAATGTTTCTTATCCATTTAGCCCATTCATACACTAACAAAATCAGCATTTCTTAGTAATCTTCAGAACAGCTCTTTTA
>NW_027812553.1:0-279 GCF_054177405.1 Leptonychotes weddellii | reverse complement strand
AGGAGCCCGATGTGGGACTTGATCCCAGGACCCTGGGATCATGACCTGAGCCTAAGGCAGATGCTTACCCGACTGAGTCACCCAGATGCCCCACGGACCCTACCTTTTTTAAATAAATATTTTTAAGAAGAAAATTTACTATCACTGCCATAATTGGGAAACTAATATAATTTGCCACAATTAGTAGTTAAGGCCACAGTTTCCTATTATAATGAAAAGAAATCCATAAAAATCAGCACATACCACTGTCAAATGTGCTAAATTTAACATAACACATCT
>NW_027812552.1:0-279 GCF_054177405.1 Leptonychotes weddellii | reverse complement strand
TGTTTTATTCTGATTATAAAGTAATGCAGGGTCTTAGAAAATAAAGAAAGAAGGAGAAACTAAAACCCACGTTTCCTATCATTCAGAGTATTCTGATAGGACTTGTGTAAAACACTAAATAATCTGCAGTATTTGGCCTTTCATCTGTCATTTGCAGGAACCAGACTGATGCAACCCACATATTTATCAGGGAAGTCTTTTTTTTTTTTTTTTAAAGATTTTATTTATTTATTTGAGAGAGAGAGAATGAGAGAGAGCACATGAGAGGGGGGAGGGTCA
>NW_027812551.1:0-279 GCF_054177405.1 Leptonychotes weddellii | reverse complement strand
GTATCGGAGCAGGGAAGCCGGCTGCAGAGGCGGAGCCCAGACACGGGCTCTCAGCTCGGGGTTGCCACAAACCGTGATCTGTGGCACAGTCGGGCCCCTGCTCCTCCATCAGGGACCCAACAAGCGGCAGATCCGGGGAGACTCACCTTCCTCCCCCGGGAGGAGCCACGCAGGAGTGCTCCGCAGGGATCTGCTGGGTTTGGAGACTCCACCAGGGGTCGGGTGCCAGAGATAGAAACGCGCAGTCACAGGCCGGGGGAGCACGGAGTGCGGCCGGAG
>NW_027812550.1:0-279 GCF_054177405.1 Leptonychotes weddellii | reverse complement strand
CTAGTCAAAAAAAAAAAAAAAAATGGCAGAAGACATGAACGCACACTTCTCTAAAGAAGACATACAAATGGCTAATAGACCATGAAAAAATGTTCAGCATCATTAGCCATCAGGGAACTACAAATCAAAACGACAGTGAGATATCACCTACACAAATTAGAATCTCCTTGTCTCTTAATATCTTGTTTAATGCCTCTCCTTTCACTCTTTTTTTTTCCCCACTCCCTTCAGTCTTGATATATCTCAGCCACATTCTTCAAGTTGTACCCTTGCTTTTAT
>NW_027812549.1:0-279 GCF_054177405.1 Leptonychotes weddellii | reverse complement strand
TTTTTTTTCTAGGTAACTCGTTAGGAAGAATACCCCAGATTTATACACTTTTCAAATAATGTGTCTGTAAAATAAACTTATATATATATATATATTTTAATTTTAACTCCTGATTAAGAAAAAAAAGAAATTCTCAGCATAGTAATTTTTTTTCCTAACACAGGATCTCAGCAAGAGCATTACTGAACTTTAACCACCAGAGGGAACTAAAAAACTACCTTTTGCTTCCCCTGTGAGGTTAACTTGTATATGAGTTCCCATGAAATTTCTAAAGAGCTC
>NW_027812548.1:0-279 GCF_054177405.1 Leptonychotes weddellii | reverse complement strand
TACCTCTCGAGAGATACTAGTAAGAAGGCATTAATTCCATTTTTAAATGTAGGACAAATGTTTATAGTACACCTTCTTCCCATCAGGTTCACAAAATCAGACAAATGGAACTGACATATTCCTTGAAAACTTCACATGTTGATCTTCTGTTAAAAGCAACATAGAGTAAGGAGCACTTGGGTGGCTGAGTCAATTAAGCGTCTGCTTTTGGCTCAGGTCATGATCTCGGGGTCCTGGGATTGAGCCCCAGTTGGGGTCCCTGCTCAGTGGTGAGTCTGC
>NW_027812547.1:0-279 GCF_054177405.1 Leptonychotes weddellii | reverse complement strand
TAAAACCCTGTTTATTTCTCAGAGTCCATAGTCTCTCATGGTTCATCTCTCCCTCCGATTTCCCCCACCTTCATTTTTCTCTTCCTTCTCCTAATGTCCTCCATGCTATTCTTATGTTCCACAAATAAGTGAAACCATATGATAATTGACTTTCTCTGCTTAACTTATTTCACTTAGCATAATCTCCTCCAGTCCCATCCATGCTGATGTAAAAGTTGGGCATTCATCCTTTCTGATGGCTGAGTAATACTCCGTTGTAAAAATGGCTACTGGAGCAGC
>NW_027812546.1:0-279 GCF_054177405.1 Leptonychotes weddellii | reverse complement strand
AAATCTGCACCATGGGTGTAAGACAAGAATTAGGAAGAGCCAACACATCAAACTAATACTATAGCTTACCCTTCTTTTACCCATGGCAGACACTGTGAGTCACAGATGGCTCTCTATCTCTCTCAGTTGTACTTAAAGAGGTACAGCTCTTTAGGCCGGCATTCTTACTTTATGGACCTTAGAGAGCTACATATAACATGCATATATTCTAGGGGCGCCTGGGTGGCTCAGTTGTTAAGTGTCTGCCTTTGGCTCAGGTCATGATCCCAGGGTCCTGGG
>NW_027812545.1:0-279 GCF_054177405.1 Leptonychotes weddellii | reverse complement strand
TGATTGATAAGATTCATCTACAGGAGGCCTGCCTGTTAAGACAAACTATGAATTAACTTTCTGAAAAAATAACCAGAATAATTTTTCCTCACTTTGACCCAGTACCAGTATTTGCCCACTCCTAACCATCTGACATTCCTCCCCTCCAATCCCAGGGTCCATGACACTACAGGAGACTTTTGTTCAGGGCTCCTTCAACAGTGAGACCAACCCCCATGTCTGTGCTGATCCACCTGATGTGACCTTCAACTGGTGCATCATTAGAAGAAGGAAAACGGA
>NW_027812544.1:0-279 GCF_054177405.1 Leptonychotes weddellii | reverse complement strand
CTTCTTTTCAGTGTAAACTTTAAAGCTATAAATGTCTTCTGAGATAGCTTTTACTGCAGCCCCCAATTTTTAATGTTTTATTTTCATTGTTATGTAGTTCAAAATATTTTTATAGTTTCCTTCATTATGTTTTGTTTTTGATTCATGGATTATTTATAAATGTTTGGGAATATTTGTGGTTTTGCTACTTACTGCTATTTTTTATCTTATTGTTATTGATATTTAATTTGATTCTACTGTGGTCAGAAAATATTCTTCAGACAGCCTTCAGTTTCAACC
>NW_027812543.1:0-2771 GCF_054177405.1 Leptonychotes weddellii | reverse complement strand
TATGCCCTGTGTATTCTCAGACCATAATGCTTTAAAACTGGAACTCAATCACAAGAAAAAATTTGGCAGAAATTCAAACACTTGGAAGCTAAAGACCACTCTGCTCGAGAATGTTTGGGTCAACCAGGAAATCAAAGAAGAACTTAAACAACTCATGGAAACCAATGAAAATGAAAACACATTGGACCAAAACCTATGGGATACTACAAAGGCAGTCCTAAGGGGGAAATACATAGCCATCCGAGCCTCACTCAAAAAAATAGAAAAATCCCGAATACACAAATTAACTTTACACCTTAAAGAACTGGAGAAAAAAACAACAATTAAAGCCTAAGCCACGCATAAGAAGAGAAATAATTAAGATTAGAGCAGAGATCAATGAATTAGAAACCAGAAATACAGTAGAGCAGATCAATGAAACTAGGAGCTGGTTCTTTGAAAGAATTAATAAGATCAATAAACCACTGGCCAGACTTATCCAAAAGAAAAGAGAAAGGATCCAAATTAATAAAATTATAAATGAAAGGGGGGAGATCACTACTAACATCAAGGAAATAGAAACAATTAGTAGAAATTATTATCAACAACTGTATGCCAATAAATTAAGCAACCTGGAAGAAATGGATGCCTTCCGGGAAACCTATAAACCACCAAGACTGAAACAGGAAGAAATTGACAATCTGAATAGACCAATAACCAGTAACGAGATTGAAGCAGTGATCAAAAACCTCCCAAAAAACAAGAGTCCAGGGCCTGATGGATTCCCTTGGGAATTCTACCAAACATTCAAAGAAGAAATAATACCTATTCTCCTGAAGATGTTTCAAAAAATAGAAACAGAAAGAAAACTTCAAAACTCATTCTATGAGGCCAGAATTACCTTGATCCCAAAACCAGGCAAAGACCCCATCAAAAAGGAGAATTTCAGACCAATATCCCTGATGATTATGGATGCCAAAATTCTCAAGATCCTAGCTAATAGGATCCAACAGTACATTAAAAGGATTATCCATCATGACCAGGTGGGATTTATCCCTGGGATGCAAGGGTGGTTCAGTATTCACAAATCAATGTGATAGAACACATAAATAAGGAAGAAGATTAAGAACCACATGGTCCTCTCAATTGATGCAGAAAAAGCATTTGACAAAATACAGCATCCTTTCCTGATTAAAACTCTTCAGAGTGTAGGGATATGGGGAACATTCTTCAATATCATAAAAACCATCTAAGAAAAGCCCACAGCTAATATCATTCTCAATGGGGAAAAGCTGAGAGCCTTTCCCTGAAGATCAGGAACATGACAAGGATGCCCACTCTCGCCACTATTTTTCAACATAATACTGGAAGTCCTAGCAACAGCAATCAGACAACAAAAAGAAATAAAAGTTATTCAAATTGGCAAAGAAGTGAAACTCTCTCTCTTCTCAGATGACATGACACTTTATGTGGAAAACCCAAAAGACTCCACCCCCAAATTACTAGAACTCATACAGCGATTCAGTAATGTGGCAGGATACAAAATCAATGCACAGAAATCAGTTGCTTTCCTATACACTAACAATGTTACTGTAGGAAGAGAAATTAGGGAATCGAGTCCATTTACAATAGCACCAAAAACCTTAAGATACCTTGGAATAAACCTAACCAAAGAGGTAAAGGATCTATACTCTAGAAACTACAGAACACTTATGAAGGAAATTGAAGAAGACACAAAAAGATGGAAAAACATTACATGCTCATGGATCAGAAGAATAAAATTGTTAAAATGTCTATGCTGCCCAGAGCAATCTATACTTTCAATGCCATCCTGATCGAAATACCAATTGCATTTTTTAAAGTTCTGGAACAAACAATCTTAAAATTTGTATGGGACCAGAAAAGACCTCGAATTGCCAAGGTAATGTTGAAAAAGAAAAACAAAGCTGGAGGCATCACGTTGCCTGATTTCAAGCTATATTACAAAGCTGTGATCACCAAGACAGCATGGTATTAGCACAAAAATAGATACATAGATCAATGGAACAGAATAGAGAGCCCAGATATGGACCTTCAACTCTATGGTCAAATAATCTTTGACAATGCAGGAAAAAATATCCAATGGAAAAAAGACAGTCTCTTCCATAATTGGTGCTGGGAAAGTTAGACAGCTACATACAGAAGAATGAAACTGGACCATTCCCTTATACCATACACAAAGATAAACTCAAAATGGGTGAGAGACCTCAATGTGAGACAGGAATCCATCAAAATTCTAGAGGAAAACATAGGCAGTAACCTTTTCGACATCGGCCACAACAACTTCTTTCGAAACACGTCTCCAAAGGCAAGGGAAACAAAAGCAAAAATGAACTTTTGGGACTTCAACAAGATAAAAAGCTTCTGCACAGCAAAGGAAACAGTCAACAAAACAAAGAGACAACCGACAGAATGGGAGAAGATATTTGCAAATGACACTGCAGATAAAGGGCTGGTATCCAAGATCTATAAAGAATTTCTCAAACTCAACACCCAAAAAACAAATAATCAAGTCAAAAAATGGGCAGAAGACATGAACAGATACTTCTCTGAGGAAGACATACAAATGGCTAACAGACACATGAAAAAATGTTCAACATCATTAGCCATCAGGGAAAATCAAATCAAAACCACATTGAGATACCACCTTACACCAGTTAGAATGGCAAAAATTGACAAGAAACAACAAATGTTGGAGAGATTGTGGAGAAAGGGGAACCCTCTTACACTGTTGGTGGGAACGTAAGTTGGTA
>NW_027812542.1:0-13592 GCF_054177405.1 Leptonychotes weddellii | reverse complement strand
GAACAACCTGCTTTGCAGAATCCCATCTGGGGAAGAAGGTTCTTGAAACTCTGGCCACCAAGCAGCCATTCATTTTCTAGGCAGGGCCCGCCATTGGGTCTCTGGAAAACATGTGGTTGGGCAGCTGAACTGATAAGATGGGAGGCTATGTGGATTTATGCTGATGCTTATTCTAAGAGTTGGACCAAGGCACAGGTTGAACCTGTTGGCAAAATGAAAGTTCCCTTGCCATGGTGGGGAGGCCGGATTTATCTCAGGGGATATGGTTTGGTGACAAGACTGATTATGTGGGGTGTATTGTTTATACAAGTGTAAGGTACTCAGGGCTCAAGGCAGAAGGTGGGTTTTATAAATCAGCAGATAAGTAAAATAAATGCATTGCACTAGATACTCCTGCTGTCTGGATAAAGGTGAAAGGGGATGGTGAAACACAGTTATTCAAGGGAATTCAATAAACTTAGTGGATTCTTCCTTAAATGATCAGTTACTGCCACCACCCAAAAGCACCCCCCCAGCCCCTAAGGCCATATTCCCTATAAGAAAATTCTAGAATGTTGGCATTGGAAACAGGATCTTCTTTTCTTTTTTTCTTTCTTTTTCTTGGTGGGGGGGTGGGCAGAGGGAGAAGGAGAGGGTGAGAGAGAACCTTAAGCAGGCTCTGCACTGGGCGTGGGGCTCGATCTCATGACCCTGAGATCATGACCTGAGTCAAAATTAAGAGTTGGATGCTTAACCGACTGAGCTACCCAGGTGCCCCATGAGATCTCATCTTCTTGACACCAATAATCAAAAAGTAAAGAAATGGAAAGACTCCCTGATGAGGGTGGGGAGAAGAGAGGAAACCCAATGATTACGAAGGGCTACTCTGTGCCAGGTGTTTGATATTGACATAGACAACATCTTATTTAATTCACATAGAAATCCCGTGGAACGATTATTTCCAAACTTGTCTGCTTATAAGAACCACCAGGCATGCTTATTACAAATCCAGAGATGTGAGTCCTACCCTTAGACCTTCTGAATCTGACTCTCTGGGGAAACAGGGAAATCTGTAGTTTTATACCGCACCTTCTAATGATCAGGGGTTTCCGAATGATCAGGCTAGTTAGGGGAACACTGTGGTAAACTATAATTTATCATCTCAAAGTTAGAGATACTGAAACCGGGCTTTGCCTGACCCCTAATTCTAAAGACTTTCTGTGGCTTCGTGCTGCCTCCTTGGAAATGACAGGTCCAATTAAGACTCAGACAAGACGGGCTTAAAATTTGCCTCTGCTTTGCATATTAGCTCCTTAGAACTTTGAGAGTCAGTGTAATGAGGAGAACAAAGCCCATGACTGGAGTCTCAGGACCTGAGCTACTGCTCTGTACTTTATGGTGACCTGGGGTGAGTTACTAAAGCTCTGCTGGTCACAGTTTTTTCATCTGTAAAATGGTGATAAAAAAGTGCTTGCTTCGACTGCCTTGAGAATCACTGTGTGGATCGAATGAGATAATAGATGTGAAAGAGTTCTGCAAATGTAAAGCCATTTGTGAGGTCTTCCTGTGATGGAGTCCTGATGAAGTCGATGCCCAATTATCCACGTAACCAGTTCCTATTTTGTGCAAAGCCTTTGTAAAGGTCTGACCTTTCTTTCTCGTCTTTGGATCACTTCCCATGGTGTGTGGTCAATGTGAGGACAAGGATTTCACACTTTGACAGGTTAACGCATGAAGAGTGCTCCCCATCAAAGGCGGCTCCTCAGTGTAGGCCACCCTCTAAGGGCATGTGTACATATTTTGTGACCTCTGGATAGACAACAGCAAATGTGCCACTGGATGCACCTGGATAACGGAATATTAACCAGGCTACCGTGAGGATCGTTGTGTTGCCTGCGTCCTGTGAGGTCACCTGCTGGTGGCTGAGGCCGTCAATGCACCTAGAGACACCTAAACATGGGTCCCCCTACCTAGTCATTGCGGGGAATAGATGCCCCCAAAGATGTCCATGTTCCAATCCCTGAAATCTGTGAATATGTTACCTTACATGGAAGAAGAGACTCTGCAGATGTGATTAACTGAAGGATCTTGAGATGAGCCCATTATCCTGGATTATCTAGGTGAGCTCAATGAAACCACACAGGTCTGTGTAAGTGAAAGAGGGAAGGGGGAAGAGAAAAGAGGAGATGGGATGTGGGAGGCAGGGACTGGAGCCATCCAGTGTGAGAAAGACTCAACAGGCCATTGCTGGCTTTGAAGACAGATCCTTCCCCAGAGCCTCCAGAAGGAATGCAGCCTGACCAGGACCTTAATTTTACTCTGTGAAACCAATTTGGGCTTCTTTTTCTTTAAAGATTTTTATTTATTTATTTTAGAGAGAGCGAGCAAGAGTGCGCGCGCATGAACGGGAGGGGTGAAGGGAGAGGGAGAGAGAATCTCAAGCAGAATCCCCGCTGAGCGTGGAGCCTGACTTGGAGCTCGATTCCCATGACCTTGAGATCACGACCTGAGCCAAAACTGAGAGTCGGAAGCTCAACTGACTGCGCTGCCCAGGCACCCTAACCAATTTGGACTTCTGACCCGCAGAACCGTGAGATGTTGTTTTAAGCCAGGAAGTTTGTGATAATGTGTTAGAGCAGGCCCAGAACTGAATGCGCCTCCTCTTTCAGGGTTTAGCAGTGGGGTGCTCAACAGCATGCTAGTGGAGGCTGGTCCCAAGCACTGCAGGGCACCCAGTGGTCTGCCGGCACCGAATGCCAGCCTCCCTCCCTCGTCACTGTGACCACGTGTTCCCAAAGGCCCGTGGTGGGAGTGGGCACTGCTCAGGTTGAAAAGAACAGCTTATATGGTTGGGCCACCTGGGGAGGAAAGGTATATGTGGGAGCGGGCCTCCGAAAAGCAGGATTTACGAAATACATGGAAAGCTCGAAGGTCCTCATTAGCATTATTGGCTCACCTCTGGACTGCAAACTCTTCTTCGTGCTCTGTGTCCCCTGTACACCAGGGGGCTGCCGGGCCCAGAGTAGGGTGCGCTCTAAGTGTTTGTGAAGAAAATAAATGGGTTCTTTGATGAATTATTTCTCAGGCCTCCAAGAGGGATTTATGATGCCTTAAAATATTAAAATGCGTAAGCTGAAAATAATGAAATAAAATCTCATTAAAAGGAGCATAGAAAGAGATGTCTGGGCACCTGGGATGGGAGGTTGGAGGGATGTAGGGGGGTTGAGGTCCTGTGTCTGAATGCCACCTTTGGCCCTGAATTTCTTTTTTTTTTTTTTTAAGATTTTATTTATTTGAGATAAAGAGAGAGAGAGGGAGGGAGAGAGCATGGAGGGGGGCGGGGAGGGGGAAGAGAGGGGCAGAGGGAGAGGAAGAAGCAAGCTCCCTGATGCGGGGCTCGATCCCAGGACCCTGAGATCATGACCTGAGCCGAAGGCAGATGCTTAACTGACTGAGCCACCTAAGCGCCCCTGGCCTTGAATTTCTTTTCTTTTTTTTTTTTTTTTAAAGATTTTATTTATTTATTTGAGAGAGAATGAGATAGAGAGAGAGAGAGCATGAGAGGGGGGAGGGTCAGAGGGAGAAGCAGACTCCATGCTGAGCAAGGAGCCCGATGCGGGACTCGATCCTGGGACTCCAGGATCATGACCCGAGCCGAAGGCAGTCGCTTAACCAACTGAGCCACCCAGGCGCCCTGGCCTTGAATTTCTGACTGCAAAAGTTAAATGGGCAACACCCACTTAAACATCCCTTCGGGTCTCAGGTGGAGGTCAAAGGTGAATCCTAGAAGGGCGTGAGGAGTGACATGTTGTTTACCAGATAGGATCCCGTGGAGACTTGCACACTGGATATGCAAATGTAGGTTTGATCTCCGAAAACGTCCCTTACAGTTAGGCAAGAGATGGTTGGAACACACAGCCAGCTTGATTAGAGATAGCCAGAGGCATGCTGGTGTGAGCAGTTTATTAAATTATTGAGATGTCTGGAGGCTACAGATGCCAGAGAGGATGAAGTGAAGAGTTGGAGTTGGAGTCTGCAAATCACTGGAGATCCTGTCCCGTCAGTGGCAGGACAGGAGGGGAATTCTGGCTGGGGGAGGGGCAGAGAGGGTGCCAGGGTGTCACTGTGTCTTCCAGGCAAAGAAAACAAACCCACACACAGTCCCCTGTGTCCCTCCCTGCCTCTGCAAAGCCACCAGGTACAGCTTCTCTGTGTTATTGATGCTAATGACCCACCTAATGGCCCTGCAAGAAGGATTTCAAATTTGCAAATGACAGCCTTTGCAGGCGCCACAAATCGTGAAGCCTCGCCATCAAATGCAAAGGGGCTCAGATCACTGAAGGACTTGGGATAATGGGTGATAAAATGCAGTTTAATGCAGACAAATGTGGAATAATATGTCTTGGAACAAACAATCAGAAGGAGGAACAGCTGCTAAATGAATTGCTTTCCATTACACTGACCAGGGACTCAAAATGGTCCTTTGCAGTAGCCAAAGAGTTGACAGAGGGAAAGGCTGTAGAGAATGTTGTCCATTGCTGGACAAGAACCCCAGAAAAGTCAGAGGTAGGAGAATAACCAGGTTAGCACCTGCCTTGTAGGTACTCATTGCCTGAGTTAGGTGCTGGTGGCTGCTTCTCAGGCTCCTACTCAGCCTCCAAATGCTTAGGGGTTTAGGGGTGCTCCTGGGTTTGGACCTTGGTTTTCTCTTCTCCAGTCTCACTCTCTCTCCGAAGAATCTCAATCAGGTCCTTGACTTGAAGCATCATCTATACCCCGAAGACACCCAAAGTTAAATCTTCAATTGACCTCTCTCCAGAACTCTAGGTCAACAGGCCTCAAAGGTTCCTACACATTAGAATCATCTGAAGGATATTTTTAAAAATCCCAATATCTAGACCACTCCCTAGAGCAATTAGTCAGAATCTCTGGGGTTGGGACTCAGGTACCAGTTTTTACTCTATAAGAGAGTCCAATGAGTAGCCAAGTTTGAGAACCACCACTCTAGACTTCTTTACCCAACTGCCTACTTAATTTCTCCTCTTGGATGTATAAAAACTTAATATGGCCAACAAACTTGATTACTGCCCCCACTCCACACCTAGTCCTCTCTAGTCCTCACTAGCCACTGATTGCTCAAGCCCCAAATCCAAGCTTTATTCTGTTTTTTTTCTATTTCTCTCAGTATCTAAATCTAATCCACCAGCAAATTCTTCAACACTAACTTGAACACATCCAACACCATCCTGCCATCAAGTCTACACTGAAACATTGCAACTTTTTGCTTCCATTTGACTTCTCTCCAATCCATTCTCCCTTTGGTATCCAAGGTGATCTTAAAACCAAAAACAGACCACGTCATTCCTTGTTTAGAAGACTCTGATGGCCTCCCTTCCATGTAGAATAAAATCCAAGCTAATTATCCTGACTTCTAAAGCCCTATTCTGTGAAACCAACAGGATATTGAGTAAATGTGTGTGACTTCCCAGGCTACATAATAACACATCACAACCTCCCCTTATGTTCTCTTGGATCATTCGCTCTGGGGAAAGACAGCTGCAATGTTGTGAGGACACAGCAAGCAGCCCTATGGAGAAGTGTGTGTGGTGAGGACCTGAGGTCTCCAGCCACCAGCCGGTGCCGACACCTGATCCACATGAGTGCGCCATCTTGGAATTGGATCCCTCACCCCAGTCAAACCCCAGCTGACATCTGCCTGTAACCTCTTATGAGACTTCTAGCATAGCTGCCCAGATTCCTGACCCTTGGAAACTGTGAGATAACAAATGTTTACTGTTCTAAGCCACTAAGTTTTGGGATAATTTATTATGTAGCAATGGATAACTAATATGTTGATTCATAAAAATCCAAGAGTCTGGAGACCTCTGCATTGCTCTAAACTATTCTGAACCATCGTTAGTACTACTGACTGGCTTTATCACTAAACATCTTTAAGCTTCAGCTTTCTTGTCTATAAAATGGGAACAATATTTATCGCTCCCTCTCAGGTTGCTGTGGAAGATTAGAAGACATGATGCCTGTGTTTGGAACTATAATTGGTAGTAATATTTGTTATTATTATTCTTGGTTTTTATTACAGTTATGGGCTGTCTCATGCCTTCATCGGTTCATAGTACTGTTTTCTCTACGTGATCTGCATCCTTTCCCCCATCTACCTGCAGAATCATTCCTTCTTCCAGAAGCATGTAATCAAAATAACAGCAGCCGTTTATCATCTGCTACCTAACATACTACGCTGGGGACTTTACAAGCAGGGATTTTTAAGTCTCCATTTACAAGTGAGAAACCTAAGGCTCAGGGAGGCTGAATCACCTCATGTAAGGTCCCTAATGCTGGCGGGAGCAGCCAGGATTCCAGCCCACAGCGATTCAATTCCAAAGGCCATTCTCATTTCAGGACATCAAAGTATGCTCAGTAATCTTTGAATGAATGAATATGTATGCAATATCGTTTGTTACACAAACAGCAGAGGAGAAGGGTGGATGATCTGTGTGCACTCATTTCCACTTTGAGATATATACAATTACATGACGAAATGATGTCACAGGAAGTAGAATTTTGGCTTTGTACCAGACAACTTTTTGTCTCATGTGACCTGGTGATTGCCAATGACAATTTCTATGATGCAGGCTGACATCCTGTACATTCTAAGCTGTCCCCACTCTCCATATGCCCTGTGGTGCAGAGAATATGCCCTTGCTTTCATTTTGGCCTGAGTCATTTTCAGAGTTTGGTGAGAAAAAACATTCCCAACCACTAGGAGTGCTTAGAAAGGAAATGTGGCTTTGGAAACTTGATCTAAAAGTGTGTGTGTACATGTCTATGTGTTTTGGCTACACAGAATAGTTCAGTAAACCATATGACATTGATTTTAACCCGTGCACATGAGTAGATATCCAAGAGGGGCCTCTAGGAGGTAATAATGCAATGTTCTGGAAAATGCATCATGTTATCTGGACTATCCCATCACTTATGTGCTATATGCATGTGGGCAGATTACTTAAACTCTCGGAACCTCCATCTTCTGTAAAATGGGGATAGTAACATCTAGTTCAGTTCTATTGTGAGGATTAAGCATATATCAAGTTTTACCTGATTTGGGTCTCCCATACTTCTCTGAGCTTATATCCTATGATACCATCCCACTGCATATTCCTTTTCGGCTGCATCAGCCTCGTGGCCATTCCTTAAACTTATCAGGCAAGTGTCCACCACAGGGCCTTTACACCAGCTCTTCTCTTTGCTTCCACTATTTCCCCTTCAGATACCCAGTGGCTCACCCCTGCATGTCTTGGCTTCCATGGCCCCTCTTCCATGAGGTCTGTTCTGACTACCCTAATTAGTGCTGCACCCTCCTCCAGCCATTCCATTGTTTTGCTTTTTCTTCTTTCCCTAGCATTTACCACCTCCTTATATGCAAAACCATGTATTTATTAATTATGATCCATCTCCTATTGCTAGAATATAAGCCACGTGAGGGCCAGGATATTTGTGCTTTACACACTGATGTATCCCCAGCAACCAGAACAGAGCCTGGCACGTAGGAGACACACCATAAATACCTTGCTGAATGAACGAATAAGTAAGTCCATGAATGAATGCATGAATGAATTCACTCAGTGCAGTGCCTGGTTATTGTAGACATCCAATAAAGTTACCTATTATTGTTGTATTGTAACCTGGGTATCCCTAGTCTTTCTCATTGTGGAGTTACAAATAATTTGAAATGCTTCAACTTGACTGCCTACCACCCCTGCACAGTGCAGGACCTCATCCCTCCCCCCCTGCCACTCCCATGCCTTCCGGTCATTTATAAGACCCCCGCAGGGGCCCAGGGAACCAGTCTGCTTTCGTTGAGCAGCTCCACACTTGCGGTGGTGTGAGATACTTGGGCACGTGGTGGTAGCCTCCTCCTCTGTCGTAACCCTCTGTAGGATGCTGCTTCCCTGCCTCCCTGGGCCCAGTGGGCTCTGCAGCTGCTTTCCCACTGTGCTTGGAGCCGCACCCCCCCCCACACACACACCCCAGCATGGCAAATGCCACTATTGCTGCTTTCCCAGTGGCTCTGAGCACCATCGCCGCGTGCTCCCTGGAATCAGAGAAACTGTTCCCTCCTCTACTCTCTGTTGCGATGGCTCACCCGGACCCTGAAGGAAACAGCCTGTGGTCCTAGCCCTCAAGGTTGCTGCTGGACAAGACACTCCCCCTTCAGCTTTTACTTAGGACCAGCACCTGACAAAGAGACACCAACCTGCTCTCCATGATCTTGCCTTCCCTCTTGTCTTTGCTCCAATCTTCCTTTGAACCAACCTCCTTCCTCTTGCTACAACCAGAGACAGGCATGGGTCCCAGGCCTCCCAATTCGTGCAAATGCCTGTCTGCCCGCAGGTGTCCTCGGACCCCACACGCAATCTTTGCTCAGCTTCAGCCAAGACATCCCTCCAGAGCGTCAAAAACAAAACCAGCCATCATTAAAATGAAATAAAAAAAAAATAAAACAGCACTGCAGAAGAACACAATGCCTTAAGTTACTGCGTGTTGGTAGACTGCCGGTCCCTCCAAAGGTCTGGTTGTGCATGACAAGGCTACCATCACAGCCCAAGAGATGGCCCACGGTATCAGGGGGCATTGATCTTGTTACAGTGAAATCCATTAAATGAAAAATTCTCCCCAGCAGGTGTGCACACCAGTTTTATATCCATGCGGGAATCCATCTCTTCATGAAGACATTGCTTTGGTGGTATTTATAGGCTGATGGTTGCAGGGTGAAGAGAGGGGTGACTGGTATTAGTATTAATTGCAATCACTTGCATTTATCTAGTGCTTTATGCTTTTTCGAAAATGCTTCCACAGCTGTTCCCTCATTTGCTTCTTGCAATATTTCTATGAGGTAAGACATTAGATTGAGGGCAGTGAACCCAGGAAGGCGGGCACATTTCCTTCCTTCTTGGCAAGGTCTCGGAATAAGTTTGCAGCCCGTCTGCTGTGGCTGGGAGGCTGGCCTTCGGGTGGTGAGCCTGTAGACCAGGGGATGCTGCGGAGAGAAGCAGAAGGAGCAGGAATCCCAGACACCCCCTCCCCTGCAGGGTGTCCTTGGGAACCTGATGGAGATCCCTGTAAAGGCCGTAGTCTTAGCTGGGTTGTTGCAGGGCTCCTTCAACAGGTCTCCCCGCCTCCTCCATCCTTGCCCTGCTTCCATCTGTTCTCAAGGCAGCAGCCACAGGGAGCATGCCTGGGTGGCGCAGTCGGATAAGCGTCCCAGGTCCTGGAATTGAGCCCCGTATCGGGTTCCCTGCTCAGCGGGGAGCCTGCTTCTCCCTCTCCCTCTGTCTGCTGCTCCCCCTGCTTGTGCTCTCTCTCTCTCTCTGACAAATAAGTAAATAAAATCTTTTAAAAAAAGAGTGGCATTGTCCTAAGTGTCTTAGGTCAAGGATTCTATAAAAAAAACAAGCAAAAAACCCATTTCAGACTGTGTCACTGCAGCGCACCCCCCAACCCCCGCCCCCAACTCCCAGTGAGGGCGGAAGGGCTGACAATGGCTACAAGGCCCCCCACCCCCATGGCCTGGGCCCACTACCCTCATGCCCCTGCTCCCACCGCTGCTTGCTCCCACTCCTGCCATGTGGGCCTCCTTGGTGTTTCTCGAACATGGCACAGCCCACCTCAGGGCCCCCATGACACCTGCTTTCTCTGCCTCTCACATTCTTCCCCATCGCTGCTCGGCTCACACCTCACCTTCTCCATGGTGCCCACCCCAGTCTCTCCAGACCTCCTCTTGCCTGCCCATCCTCCTTTTTCCTTCCTTAGCCCTCTCTCCATGTATTGCTTTTCTCTGTGACACTTTGCTTCTTTTAACATATTATATGTATTCACTTCCCCAGGTGGCCATAAGAGATTACCACGAAATACAGAGATATATTCCCTCACAGTTCTGGAGGCTAGAAGTCCAAAATCAAGGTATGGGCAGAGTTAGTCCCTTCTGGTGGCTCCAAGGGAAAATCTGTCCCAAGCCTCTCTCCCTAGCTTCCGGGGGCTGACGCAATCCTTGGTGTCCCTTGGCCGTGGGAACGTGACCCCAACCTCTGTCCCTGGGTACACGCGGCTATCTTCTGTGGGTGTCTGTGTCCGCACTTCCTTCTTCTTATCAGGATGTTCATCATCGGGTTAGGGCCCACCCTAATAACCTCATCTTAAATCGACTGGTGATATCTGTAAAGACTATTTCCAAATAAGGTCACATCCACAGGCACCTGGGGTTAGGACTTGAACATATCTTTTTGGGAGACATAATTCAATCCCCAACACTGTACGTTTAAAGATTTGGGAGACATAATTCAATCCCCAACACTGTACGTTTAAAGATTTGATTATGTCTCTTGGTTATGGTCTGTTACCTCTGCTAGGTAAGCTCTGTGAAGACTGGGGCCTTTGTTACATGGACTGGGTAGACCCTAGGATACCCAACAAATGACAGCTTCCTTCCCTCAAGTTCTTCATCCTTTAAGTGTTATTTATATCCCCCAATGAAAGTCTCATAACAGCTAATTCTCAATTATCCACCCATACTTGGGAGTTGGCCAAAGACGTTCATAGTCGTTTCTAATGTATTGCCAGAGGAACCCTACTTTGACAAATTGGGCATTCTATCCAAATTGCTAGCTTATATTCAAATTCAATTTACATAGAGGCTGCCACTGCCTATAGAAGGCTATGACTTGGGCTAGAGTCTTAGATGAATTGTTTCCACTGAGACCCCCCTTCCTTCCGCAGACCTTACAGTCACCTGCCCTCCAACTACCCGTCCGACCCTAGGCTTCACCCAAGGTTTGGTACCTTGTCCAGATGTCCCAAGTCCTTCCTTAGAACCTGACAGCCAGTCCAGAGAATCAGATCCCTCTCACTGAGAGCCAGAAGAGATCTTAGGAATCGCTCATTCACTCACTTGCTCTATAATATATTTCTTGAACACCTACTAAGTGCTGGGCATTATGAGTGCCCCTTTTGGTCCCCTTTAAACCTCATAACACCCTGTGAGGTGGGCAGTAGGGTCCCTGCCCTGCATGTGAGGGCACAGAGGCAGAGAGAGAGGGTAAGGATTCACTGAGATTACTGGCCTGGTAGGTGGCAGATACAGACCCACACCCAGGATGCCCGGGTTCGAAGCCCCTTGAATGACATTGTCTTGTAACCCAGCTCCTCAGCATTCTATCCAAAGAGGAGAGACGCAGATTCTATTCTGCTCTTCTTTCAGATTGTAGATCACTCTCACCCCTTTTTCGGTGACGCACTAAATAGCTCATAGAGGGCTGGTGAAGGAAGTTCTTATTCCCGGGTTAGAAAACAACTCTTTTTTTATCTCATTTTCCTAAGGTCACTTTGGTGCTGGTCAAATAGGTACCCTGTGCGCCTCCAGACTCCTTCTCCGTTCTCCTCCTCTCTGTCTGGGAGGCTCACTGTGTTCTCTGTCTTGACTGGCTCTCAGAGGGTTCTGCCAATGGCAGCCCCCCAGGGAGGAAGGGAGAGGGAGAAGGTCGGGGAGGTCAGGGTCCTTCTGCACCTGGCTCCTGCCTCGTGAGGCTGCTGGGCTGGCTGTGTCCTAAAACTCACTGCCCCTCTCAGGGCTGCCAACCCTACAAGAATCTCTCCCCTTCCAGCTTCTGGTAACTTCTCTCGCCGTTGTCCCTTTGGACCTCAGGGTAGTCACAAACACTCGGTTAGCATCCGTGGGTTAGCGTCTTTTCCCCAGTGGTTCTCTCACACTCACACTTTGGTGATACACTTCCCTCAAATTATCCAATTGTGGGGTTGCCGTTTGTACCCTGTTGGGAATCTGCTGCATGCAAATAACTGTGCCCATATGGTAGAGCGGGACCCCGAGGCTTAGGAGGCGAAATGTCTTCCCCCAGGTCATATGTGGAGAAAGCAGCTGCCTGGGGGCTGGAATGAAGTCCCTCGTTTAGTGCTCTAGATCCAAGAGGAACGTCCAAATGGCCTGAGATGAGCCTCTTGGGGGCACATTAGACCCACAGAAGGCTGCTGACAGGTGGTTCTTGTTCTATCCCTGTATATAGTAGGTGATTCATAAATGTTGGCTGATGACAAAGTATTCTGTGTTCATTAGTTACGATGATTACATTTTGAATAACCACAAGTAGAAAGTCAGCCCATTTGGAGTATCAGTATTGCGGAAAGGAAACTGGGACTGTCTCTAGTAGATCTAAGTCTGGATATTGGCCTGTGGAGGGCAAGGAGGGCACGCTCCTCATCTGTAACTGAGACAGGCCTCACTCTCCAGCACTGCTGTGAGCATCCAATGTGAAGACACCTGTCAGGGCCATGTTTTGGCAATAACACCCTGAGTCCCTCCAAGCAGTCCCAAGCTTATTGTCACTCGTGACAATATGTCTTCAGCATTCCACTCTGTGTCCCTAATGGGGTGCATGATGAACAGGAGTAGTGGGGTGGCAAAGAATGAGCTCCAGAGGAAACACTTAGGAAACTGGGCTTTCTGCCATTAAAAGAGACAGATCTTTATGGTGACCTAATTAAAGTTTTTAAAATTCAATTTGGACAGTTAGCAAGCTAGGCTCCTTTCCAGGAGGAATAAGGACTTGGTGCAATGACCTAGCTGATCCCAGCCTGTCCACCATCTCGAGCAACAGAGTGGGTGTATTGGCTTCTTGCAGGAACCCAGGCTTCCCCGGGCCCAGTCTTGGGTCAGGAAGACATCCTGTGGGATCACACTGATGTCATGGGCCAAGAGTGGCTGCCATGACTTACAGGAGGTGCTTCTGGGGGAAGAGAGTTATGAAGTATGGTTCTCACCAAGAGAGAGGTGATTTCTCTTTTGTAAACCCTGACAGTTGTTTTTTTCCCTTTTGTGTAATGCAAGTGCCTCACTTAAGCTTCCATTGCTGAGGCATCTGTTCTAAAGGGGCTATCTCAAGTAAACACACCACTAGATAAAGAGCCAGGCCACCTGTCTCCACCGAGTCTCCTTTATTTTAGAGATCTTGGTTGATTTCAATAACTGACCATTTGGGCCATTTGTCATTTCTCTTCCTCTAAATTAAATTCCCACTCTTAAGTTTTAAGTTCACCAATAGAGAGTGGGCCTGAGAAAACCTAGACTCCCACCCTCCACCCTAATAAAACCAGGGCTGGGTGTGCTCTCTCTCTGCTTGCAACCTGGCTGTGTGGCCCCAGGTGTACTATGTAATTTCCAGGGCCTGTAAGTAATAAGCCTGTGTTTTTTCAAAGTTTCCTAATGGTTACTGCTGAACCACAAGGGCTGACCCAGGCACGACATTGGTTATTGACGGGCTGAGAATGGTACAAAATATCTTTCAACTGTTGCTATGGAAGTTTACGGAGTCTAGAAGAAACAGCATCCTTCCAAATCACCCATCCATCCATCCTTCCATATTTCCATCCGTCCGTCCATCCATCCATCTACCCACCTACCTCTCTGTTTATCCATCCAACATATACTGTCTGATTATTCCCCTCAAACACTGAAGATACAATACTAAATATAACACCATTCATACATTGAAAGAGCTCAGTCTTTCTCCAATTTTTTTTTTTTTTTT
>NW_027812541.1:0-279 GCF_054177405.1 Leptonychotes weddellii | reverse complement strand
CATCGTTTGCCTAAAGATTCCCCAAGGAAAATCATGATGAAAGGGATTAATATTTGTAACCCTCTGACTTAATTGTTTTATTAAGTAAAGTAAAATTAAATAAAATTCTTAGAGGAACTCTTTCTTTTGAGCTGAGTGTTTTTATGCCAATGAAGGAGCTGTGATAAAACCTGGCTTTTCTTTCTTTCGTCTTCTGTGAAGTTTGCTCCATTCATGGCTAGATCCACCTGTACCATGAGTAAAATGCCAGCATGACTACAATTAAGTATGTCTTCAGAA
>NW_027812540.1:0-279 GCF_054177405.1 Leptonychotes weddellii | reverse complement strand
TGGCATCATTGTTTACACAGAAGAGTCTAAGAAATTTACAAAACAAATAGTAGAACCAATAAATGAATTTAACAAGGTTGCAGAACACAAAGTTAAATGTACTTTTATATACAGATAGCAAAAAAACTGAGAAATAAAATTGAAAAACTATCTTCAAAAGAATTAAAAATTAGATGGGGCGGAGCAAGATGGCAGAGGAGTAGGAGACCTGGATTTCGTCTCCTCTCAGGAATTCAGCTGGATAGGGATCAAACCATTCTGAACACCTACGAACTCAAC
>NW_027812539.1:0-279 GCF_054177405.1 Leptonychotes weddellii | reverse complement strand
TAGGTGTAAGGTTAGGTTGTTTATTTGAGATTTTTCTTGCTTCTTGAGGTAGGCCTGTATTGCTCTGTACTTCCCTCTTAGGACTGCTTTTGCTGCATCCCAGAGGTTTTGGACTGGCATGTTTTTATTTTCATTTGTTTCCATGTATTTTTTTTAAACCCAGTCTTTGGTTTAAAACCTACTTTGTCTGGGGTTGCCTATGTGGCTCAGTTGTTAAGCGTCTGCCTTGGGCTCAGGTCATGATCCCAGAGTCCTGGGATCGAGCCCCGCATCAGGCTC
>NW_027812538.1:0-279 GCF_054177405.1 Leptonychotes weddellii | reverse complement strand
ACTTCTAAAAGTTCTGATTTTCTGCTCCACTGGTTATAATACTTTAGGGCAGCCTCCTTAAGCAGGCTCCCTCCCCTGCACTGTATCCTTGGCTATGTCACATCGGATTCAAGTCTCTGTACCTCCACCTTCCAAAAAATAGTTGCTTTTCTACTTGTAGAGTTAGAGCTTTTCTTTTCTCAGATCTCCGACTGATTTCTCAGGTGTTCAGGATGATTTGATAACTATCCAGCTGTACTGGAGGCACCAGACAAACTTAGGGCTCCGTACTCCTCCACC
>NW_027812537.1:0-279 GCF_054177405.1 Leptonychotes weddellii | reverse complement strand
GGTGGCCTTTTTGGACATTTTCTTCTGTCATGGCTATTCCTTCCATCTTGAAGTTTTCACAGAGCATCCTTGTATGAGGCTACCCAACAGCTGAGACAGGAGCCGGTCCAACTGCTGTTTCAGACCCTGGTGCTAGAAGGCTGCCTGTGGCCATTCACAAGAGGGAAAGGACAAGGACTCCACCAGAATGTCGTTCCATCTCAGACTCACGCTAGCCAGCCTCAGGCCCGGGGAAGGGGGACTCTGCCCTACCAAGCTCTTAGCAGTCACAGAGGCTCC
>NW_027812536.1:0-279 GCF_054177405.1 Leptonychotes weddellii | reverse complement strand
CCATACCCCCACCCTTAATTCCCACTCTTATTTTTAACTGATGCTAGACCCACACAATGTATTTTACCCTTAGCCCACACATTTAATAAGGTAAAGAGAATGGAATAACTTGAAGTACAACATTACTTTTCTCTCTCCAGAAAATCAGACATTAATGAAACATTTATCATGTTGCTACAAAAAAAAAAAACTGAGTTATATAATTTTGTCTTCAGGAAATACCCACCCATAATTGCATTTCCCTTCAACTCTTAGAAGAGCCTGAATACATGAAATGTA
>NW_027812535.1:0-279 GCF_054177405.1 Leptonychotes weddellii | reverse complement strand
TTTTTTTTTTTTTTTAAAGATTATTTATTTATTTATTTGAGAGAGAGAGAATGAGATGAGAACACATGAGAGGGGATAGGGTCAGAGCGCAAAGCAGACTCCCTGCCGAGCAGGGAGCCCGATGCGGGACTCGATCCAGGGACTCCAGGATCATGACCTGAGCCGAAGGCAGTCGCTTAACCAACTGAGCCACCCAGGCGCCCCCTTCTCCATGTTTTTATATTCCAATTCCAGAGCCCTCTTTGGGGATGCAGAAATTAGATATAAGCATAAGGAAAA
>NW_027812534.1:0-279 GCF_054177405.1 Leptonychotes weddellii | reverse complement strand
AGTGGCCAACCATGCTTGCTTCTCCTCCACAATTCCTGGGCCTTGGTCAGTTATAGAGGAGGGGGTCCAGCCCTTGGTCGCATTTCCAGGCCCCGGGTAGGAATCTGCCCTGAGAAGCCTGCTTCTAAGGCCCCCTCTCTCCCCCAACCCCCCTTGGAGCCACATGTGGCCATAGAGGCCTCAGTCCCCTGAGGGCTTCGAGAAGTGCAAGATGGCCCTCTGCTAGGGGCAGGATGGGTGTCGGTGGCAAAGTGACATTCAGGCATCTGGGCAGACATT
>NW_027812533.1:0-279 GCF_054177405.1 Leptonychotes weddellii | reverse complement strand
TGTTTTGGTGGCATGCATAGATAATTACATTTTTAATAAGAAAATGTTCTTTTACTTTTAGCTCAAAAAATGGATTTGTAGAATTGTATTATACTTTTATAATATTTGTTATTGTTTTTCTTTGCCAGTCACATAAAAAGTGGTTGCATTGCTCAGTATGAATGATACTCACTGTGACAAATAGCTTATTGAATGGCTTCTCTCCATTTTATAAATTTTCAGATATTGAATTTTTGCAGTTTCTCATCCTTTCCCATGTTATTTTGTGAAGGAAAGTGG
>NW_027812532.1:0-279 GCF_054177405.1 Leptonychotes weddellii | reverse complement strand
CCTCCTCCCTCTCATGCTCTCTGTCTCTCATTCTCTCTGTCTCAAATAAATAAATAAAATCTTTAAAAAAAAAAAAAAAGATTGATTTATTTATTTGACAGAGAGAGAGAGTAAGGTGGTTCCTTTGATGAGATTTGCTTTTTATTTATCTGCCCCCCCATTCCCGGTCCCCCTGAACACTGACGAGTGGTTGTTCATGATCCGACATGAAGGCGGGGCTGACACCAAGATAAACCTGGGACACTGGCGTTTATGAGCGCGTCCTGGGGGAGGCCGGTG
>NW_027812531.1:0-2772 GCF_054177405.1 Leptonychotes weddellii | reverse complement strand
TCCGTTTCTGTCCGTGCTGCTATAAACTGCAGCGGCCTGGGTTGTGCGCCCCTCTGCAGCGCTCCCAGTCCTGCCTCCAGGTCAGAGCACGTCTCTGCCCTTTGTGCTTCTAAAACCATCAGCCGCTCCCAGTTCACCTGCGTGCGACCCCGCCGCTCCGGGTTTCCGTCCCGGGGGCTGCAGTTCCAGCACATGCGACTGCTCCACTCCGGGTTTCTGTCCCGGGGGCTGCAGTTCGCAGGCGCGACCTCGCCGCTCCGGGTTTCCATCCCAGGGGCTGCAGTTCCAGCGCATGCGACTGCTACGCTCTGGGTTTCCATCCCGGGGGCTGCAGTTCGCCCGCGTGACCCCGCCGCTCCAGGTTTCTACCCTGGGGGCTGCCCTAAAGTCCTTTCCCCGCCGCTACCAGTCTGCGAGTCTGTGCCCGTCTGCAGTGCGCAAGGCTGTCACTCACCGGCGGTGTAGGATCCCCATGGCCAGGCACCCTCCTGCTGCCATTTATCCTCCAATATCTGCCCGCAGAATCACGGCTCTCCCCTTCGTACCTCAAAACCAACCACCTGCGATATTTTGTTTGTAGAGATCCAGATCTTCTTACATCTCAGGCTGGTTTCATGGGTGCTCAGAGTGGTCTGGTAGATATCCAGCTCAATTCCGGGGACCAGCTGAAATAGGGTCCCCTACTCCTCTGCCATCTTTCCCCTAAACTTTGGAATCAGTTTGTCAATATACACAAAGTAAGCTGCTGGGGTTTTGATTGGGATTGCATTAAATATGTAGATAAATGTAGGAAGAACTGACATCTTGACAATATTGAGTCTCTTTATGAACATGGAATATTTCACCATTTATTTAGGTCTTCCTTGATTTTATTTATGAATTTTGTAGTTTTCTTCATATAGATGCATGAATATTTTGTTAGGTTTATATGTAAGTATTTTATTTTGGGGGGGTGCTAATGTAAATGACAATTTGTTTTTTTAATTTCAAAGTTCACTTGTTTATCACTGATAGATAGGAAAATGATTGACTTTTGTATGTTAACTTTGTGTCCTGCAACCTTGTTATAATTACTTATTAGTTCCAGGAGGTTTTTTTGTCAGTTTTTGGATTTTCTACATAGATGATTGTGTCATCTCTGAATAAAGACAGTTATAGTTCTTTCTTCCCATTCTGTACACCTTCTATTTTCTTTTTCTTGTCTTATTGCATTAGCTAAGAATTCTAGTACAATGTTGAAAAGCAGTTATGAGAGGGGACATCTTTGCCTCACTCCTTATTCTACTAAGGAAATTTCAGGTTTCTCACTTTTTTTAAAGTAAGCTCTACACTCAGTGTGGGGCTTGAACTCATGACACTGAGATCAAGAGTTGCATGCTCTACTGACTGAGCCAGCCAGGCACTCCCAAGTTTCTCACCATTAAGTATGATGTTAGCTGTAGCTTTTTTGTAAATATTCTTTATCAAGTTGAAGAATTTTCACTTTATTCCTAATTTTATGAGAGTTTTTTTTACCATAAATAGATATTGAATTTTGTCAGATGATTTTCTGTATCTATTGATACAATCATGTGATTTTTCTTTTTTAATCTATTGATGTAATAGATTACATTAATTGATTTTCTGATGTTGAACCATTCTTGCATATTTGAGATAAAGCCCACTTGATTGTGGTGTATACTTATTTTTATATATTGTTGGATTTGATTTACTAATATTTCGTTGAGGATTTTTGCATCTATGTTCATGAGAGATACTGGTCTATGTTTTTTTTTCTCATATCATTGTCTGGTTTTGGAATTAAGGTAATCCTAGCCTTGTAGAATGAATTAGAAAGTATTCCCTCTGCTTCTGTTTTCTGGAAGCTATGTAGAGAATTGGTATAATTTCTTTCTAAATGTTTGGTAGAATTAACCAGTGAACCCATTTGGGTCTGTGCTTTAATTAATTAAAAGTTATTAATTTTTAAAAAGATTTATTTATTTATTTTAGAGAGAGAGAGAGCATGAGCAGGGGGAGGGGCAAAGGGAGAGGGAGACAGACTCCCCATTTAGCACAGAGCCTGATATGGGGCTTGATCTCACAACACTGAGATTGTGACCTGAGCTGAAGCAAGAGTCAGACGTTCACTGACTGAGCCACCCAGGCACCCTTAAAGGTTATTAATTATTAATTCAATTTCTTTAATAGATATAGGCCTATTCAGGTAATTTATTTCTTTATGCATGAGTTTTAGCAGATTGTGTCTTTCAAGGAATTGACCCATTTCATCTAGGCTACCAAATTAGTAACATCCATGAGATGTGTGGTGATGTTCCCTCATTCGTTTCTGATATTAGTAAGTTGCATCCTTTCTCTCTTTTAAATTAGTCAGTCTGGCTAGAGGCTTATTGATTTTATTGATTTCTTCAAAGAAACAGCTTTTAATTTTGTTGATTTTCTCTATCAATTTCCTGTTTTCAATTTCATTGATTTATTTTTTTACAGCATCTTTCAACTAACATGTTCTTTTTAAATTTTTTAAATTCAATTTAATTAACACATAGTGTATTATTAGTTCCAAAGGTAGAATTAGTGATTCATCAGTTGCATATAACACCCAGTGCCCATTATTTCATGTGACCTCCTTAATGCCCATCACCCAATTACCCCATCCTCATAACTAACTCCCCTCCAGAAGCCCTCAGTTTGTTTCCTATAGTTAAGAGTCTCTTATGGTTTGTCTCCCTCTCTGTTTTTATCTTGTTTTATTTTTCCTTCCCTTCCCCTATG
>NW_027812530.1:0-279 GCF_054177405.1 Leptonychotes weddellii | reverse complement strand
CTATCACCACTCACGCCTTACTCCAGAGGCCACCGCTGCTCTCAGACTCATTCACCCTCAAACTAACAATATTTTCAGTGTTTATAGTTCGTTAACTTTAATATTTCGAGCTTGCACTGCACTGTGGTTCAAAAATGTAGTTACGGGTGCCTGGGGGGCTCACTTGGTTGGGCCACTGCCTTCGGCTCAGGTCATGATCTGGGAGTCCTGGGATCGAGTCCCGCATCGGGCTCCCTGCTCGGCAGGGAGTCTGCTTCTCCCTCTGGCCCTCCCCCCTCT
>NW_027812529.1:0-279 GCF_054177405.1 Leptonychotes weddellii | reverse complement strand
CCAATACTGGTTTACAGGGATGGGCAGCCACAACCAATGGATATCGTTTAAAAATTTACATAGTATTCTTAACCATATGCGAAATTTGGTGGATGGGGAGCGTTAGGAAAAAAAAATCTAAACTACCCAAACTCCCCACTCCTATTATTTTTGTAGAATGATACTGGTATGAAGGTTAGGAATTTTTTTTTTTTTTTTTAAGGTATTTGTCATTGTTCACTTTAACAGAGTTTTAAGGTGGACATTCTTGGTCTAAAAGCACTACAATTTTAAAATCTG
>NW_027812528.1:0-279 GCF_054177405.1 Leptonychotes weddellii | reverse complement strand
TGGCCTCCCGGGTGGGAGCTCAGGCCCAGCCGAGCCCACACGACTGGAGCACGGAAGACAGTGGCTGAGCGTGCCTGAGCCTCCCTGTGTGCCCGGCTAGGGGGCGAGCACTGTGGACCCACACAGCCTCACACAACCTGTGTACCACTTCCCATGACTATCTTTTTGTTTGTTTGTTTGTTTGTTTGTTTGTTTGTTTGTTTTATTCTTATGTTAATCCGCATACATTACATCATTAGTTCTAGATGAAGTGTTCCATGATTCATTGTTTGTGCATAA
>NW_027812527.1:0-279 GCF_054177405.1 Leptonychotes weddellii | reverse complement strand
GCCCCCCTCACCCCCGTACCACTGCCAGGCCCAGCGCCTGCGGACTGCACTTGGGAATGCGGCTGGGGCGTACCTTGGTCCTGTGGCTGCTTTAATTGCAGTAAAAAGAGTTTATTGAAGGCAGTCCTTGGAGGAGGAGGGCCTCCTCTACCAGGATTTCACAAGCAGGAGTGATTTCTTTTTTTTTTTTAATTTAAAATTTTTTTTTTATTCTTATGTTAATCCCCATACATTACATCATTAGTTTAAATGAAGTGTTCCATGATTCATTGTTTGTGC
>NW_027812526.1:0-279 GCF_054177405.1 Leptonychotes weddellii | reverse complement strand
TTTCTTTTTCCATTTCAAAAGAGATTATATCCCTTACTACATGCATGCCCTCACTCTTGTTTCTTTCCAGCTTTTGCAGAACTATCCCTTTTTAGTCTAATTTTTCTTCATCTGTCTCTTTCCTTTCTTTTTCTCTTGCTCTTGCTTTAAACTTTCTCACTTTCTCCAAAAGCCCCTTTACTGATTTCACACATGCCTGGTTTTTCTAGTTTGGGAAACAAATAAACCAAATCATCAAATGAATGTGATGAGCATCTTAATATTACTCCATTTTTTTTT
>NW_027812525.1:0-279 GCF_054177405.1 Leptonychotes weddellii | reverse complement strand
CCTGGTGATGGGTATTAAAGAGGGCACGTTCTGCATGGAGGACTGGGTGTTATGCACAAACAATGAATCATGGAACACTACATCTAAAACTAATGATGTAATGTATGGTGATTAACATAACAATAAAAAATAAAATAAATAAAAAGTAAATAAATAAATTTTAAAAAAAGGAAGAGGATATGGATGCTGGACAAAGCTGTCATATATCTTTATGACAAGCCCGACAGAAGCCCAAGTCAGCACTCCACCAAAAACCTGTAACACTTTAGTTCAGTAAAT
>NW_027812524.1:0-279 GCF_054177405.1 Leptonychotes weddellii | reverse complement strand
ATGTCTGTAGTCAATGCCTCCTAACTTCTCTTCCACCGTTTTTCTTCGCCCAGGTGCCATTAGGCTTCTCCGCTCCACTCGATGACCTTCCCCTGGTCCCCCACATGGCGTGCTGCACCCTAGAAAACCTGTATCTTCTGATGGGCAGGGAGCTGGAAGGCCTGGAGGAGGTACCTCCAGGAAATGTGCTAGGTAAGGAGGCCCTGTGCCCCGTATCTCTGTCCCTGCACTCCGTTCTCAGAGCTCACCCAACACGTCACCCAGACTTAGTAAACTCTT
>NW_027812523.1:0-279 GCF_054177405.1 Leptonychotes weddellii | reverse complement strand
TTGCAACATTATTCAGAATAGCCAGATGGTGGAAACAACCCAAATGTTCATAAACCAATGAATGGATAAATAAAACACAGTATATATATATATACATTGGAATATTATTAAGGCACGAAAAAGAATGTAGTTCTGCTCATGCTGTAGCATGGATGAACCTGGAAGACTTTTTGCTGAGTGAAATGAACCAGACACAGAAGGACGAAGATGGTATGATTCCACTTACGTGAAATGTCAAGAATAGGCAAATTCATCGACACAGAAAATAGATTAAGGTTA
>NW_027812522.1:0-279 GCF_054177405.1 Leptonychotes weddellii | reverse complement strand
AATAAGGGTTGATATGATGAAGGGATGGAATATGACTGTAAAGATGGAAATTATAAAAAATTTTATAAAAGGAATTGATAAGTTGTTTGAAAAAGGAAAGAAGAGGATTTAAAAAAAAAGGAAAAAAAAAGGGAGTGAATGTGATCAGGCAGGAGAGTAGAAAAAAACCATACACTAGAGTTTTAGGGTATATTTTGATCTGTCAGAAGAAACTATGTCAAAATTTTAAATAGAGAACAACTTATATATATATGCCAGAAATACGGGTAACTACTATGA
>NW_027812521.1:0-279 GCF_054177405.1 Leptonychotes weddellii | reverse complement strand
CGCAGGCCCTGCGGCCACATGCTGACGGCGCATCGGCCCACGGAGGGGGCCGCCTAGACCTGAGTTTCCTTTCATTTCCGTGTATAACGTTCCCCAACAATCTCAGGACACAAAGCCATGCTCGGCTCGTGGGCCGCACGGAAACAGATGGCAGGCCAGATTGGGCCCAAGGGCTGGAGGTGGCCACGAGCTTCCTGGGGACAAGAGCCCCCACACACACCCACAGCGGCCAGCAAAATCCCCAGCCGGTTGCTCAGTAGGAAAAGCGCTTGGTACTTC
>NW_027812520.1:0-2772 GCF_054177405.1 Leptonychotes weddellii | reverse complement strand
CTTTTATTTATTTCTAGTTTAGTAGGAGTTGAATCATGAAATGGTGAATTTATCAGATATTTTTTCTGTGTGTATGGAGATAATCAAAGGTTTTCCTGTTATTTTCAAATGTGAAGTCAACCTTTTTTATTCCTGAAATAAACCCCCTTTGGTCTTAATGTGTTATTTATATATCACTACTTTCTATTTGCTAATATTTTATTTACAACTTCTTATATATGTTGATGAGAGATATTGACCTTCACTGTTCTTTTTTTTTTTTTTACTGAAGTGTAGTTGACACATACAATGTTACTTTAGTTTCAGGTATACAACATAGTGATTTGACAAATCTATATGTCATACTATGATCACTACAAGTGTAGTTAAATTTCTGTCACCATAAAATACTAGTATAATACCATTGGCTATATTCCCTATGCTGTACCTATTATCCCCATGACTAACTCATTCCATAAATGGAAGCCTGTATCTCCCATTCCCCTTCATGTGTTTTGTTTATCCCTGCTCCCCTCTCCCCCTTGGGAAACATCAGTTCTGTGTATTTATGGGTCTGGCTCTGCTTTTTGTTTGTTCATTTTGTTTATTAGATTCAAAACATAAGTAAAATCATATGGTATTTGTCTTTCTCAGTCTGACTTACTTCACTAAGTATAATACCTTCTAGGTTCATCCATGTTGTTGCAAATGGCAGGATATCATTCTTTTTTATGGCTCAGTAATATTCTTTGTATATATATACCACCTCTTCTTTAGCCATTCATCTGTTGATGGACACTTGGATTGTTTCCATATCTTGGCTATTGTAAATAATGCAATAAACATAGAGGTACAGATACCTTTGTGAATGAGTATTTCTGTTTTCTTTAGGTAACCCAGTAGTGAAATTGCTGGATCATATGGTAACTATTTTTAATTCTTTTGAGAAACCTCTGTACTCTTTTCCACAATGGTTGCACCAATTTGCATTCCTACCACCAGTGCACAAGTGTTTCTTTTTCTCCACATCCTCACCAATACTTATTTCTTGTCTTTGATTTTAGCCATTCTGATGGGTATAAAGTGATAGCTCATTGTGGTTTTGATTTGCATTTCTTTTTCATCTTTTCATGTGTCTGTTGGCCATCTCTATGTCTTCTTTGGAAAAATGTCTATTCAGGTTTTCTGCCCATTTTTAATTGAATCTTTTTTTTTTTTGTATTGAGTTGTAAAAGTCCTTTATATATTTTGAGTATTAATCCCTTATCAGATATATCATTTGCAAATATCTTCTTCCATTCACAAGGTGGCTTTTTGGTTTTGTCAGTGGTTTCCTTCACCATACAAAAATGTCTTATTTTGGAGTAGTCCCAATAGTTTATATTTACTTTTGTTTCCCTTGCCTGAGGACACATATCTAGAAAGATGTTGCTATGGCTGATGTCAAACAGCTTACTGCCTATGTTTTCTGTCTCACATTTAAGTCTTTAATCCAGTGTGTTTATTTTTGAGTATTGTGTAAGAAACTGGTCATTTCATTGTTTTACATGTAGCTGTCCAGTTTTCTCAGCACCACTTATTGAAGAGACTGTCTTTTCCCCAGTATATAGTCTTGCCTCCTTTATCCTATCCCTATAAGTGTGGGTTTATTTCTGGGCTCTCTAATCTGTTCTATGTGTCCATTTATGTGCCAGTACTATACTATTTTGATTACTACAGCTTTGTAGTATATCTTGTAATCTGGTTTGTCTTCAATTTCTTTCATCAGCATTTTACAGTTTTTTTTTTAAAGATTTTATTTATTTATTTGAGAGAGAGAATGAGAGACAGAGAGCACGAGAGGGAAGAGGGCAGAGGGAGAAGCAGACCCCCTGCTGAGCAGGGAGCCCGATGTGGGACTCGATCCCGGGACTCCAGGATCATGACCTGAGCCGAAGGCAGTCGCTTAACCAACTGAGCCACCCAGGCGCCCCCAGCATTTTATAGTTTTTAGAGCACTGATCTTTCACCTCCTTTGTTAAGTTCATTTCTAGGTATTTTATTCTTTTTTGTGCAGTTATAGATAGAATTGTTTTCTCTTTCTACTACTTCATTATTAGTGTACAAAAAACCCAATCAATTTCTGTGTATTTTGTATCCTGCAACTTTACTGAATTCATATATTCTAATAGTTTTTTGATTGGGGTTTTAGGGTTTTCTCTGTATAGTATCATGTAATCTGCAAATAGTGATAGTAATTTCTTCCTTACCAATTTGGATGTCTTTTTTTTCTTGTCTGATTGCTGTGGTTAGAGCTTCCATGAGTATGTTGAATAAAAGTGGTAAAAGTGGACATCCTTGTCTTGTTTCTGATCTTAGAGGGAAAGTTCTCAGTTTTTCACCATTAAGTGTGATGTTAGCTCTGAGTTTGTCATATATGACCTTTACTATGTTGAGGTATGTTCTTTCTAAACCCATTTTTTTGGAGAGCTTTATCATGAATGGATGTTGAATTTTGTCATGAACTTTTTCTGCATCTGTTAAGATGATCATATGGTTTTTATACTTCATTTTGTTGACTTGGGGTGATTGCCTTACAAATATTTAGCCATTCTTGCAACCTGGAATAAATCCCACTTGATCATGGTGAATGTTCCTTTTAATGTATTGTTGAGTGTGGTTTGCTAATATTTTGTTGAGAATTTTTGCTTCTATGTTCTTCAGTGATAATGTTCTGTAGTTTTGTTTTTTGTAGTGTGTTTGTCTGTTTTGGTATCAGGGTAATGCTGGCCTCAGAGACTGTATTTTTTTTTT
>NW_027812519.1:0-279 GCF_054177405.1 Leptonychotes weddellii | reverse complement strand
CCCCAGGGGGCACAGGAGCCTTGGGGGACCATGGGAGCCCTTTTTCAAAACCGGACTTCCTTCTCCCTCCTTGTGCTCTCTTTTTTTTTTTTTTCCATTTTTAAATGTATTTTTGCTCAAGGTGTAGGGTGGGGGAGGATAAGGGGCTCTTTATTCAAAGGTTTTTCTGGAAAGGACATTCCTGCTTCTCCAGAAGTGGGCAGATCAACCCATGTCCCAGTGTCCCCATCTGGGAGAACCCCTTGGAGCAGCCAAAGAAGCTGAATCCTGTATGGCCCA
>NW_027812518.1:0-279 GCF_054177405.1 Leptonychotes weddellii | reverse complement strand
GGGTGTCGAGATGTGGGGGTGAAGCTGTAGGCATGGTCTGGGGGCCATGGGGCCTTGGATGCCACCGTCTAGGAAGGTGGAGCGAGGGTGCTGGGAGCCGTGGCAGGCAGAGGTGGCCTCCTGAGAAGACACACCACCTTGGCCTGGGGACAGAGGGCGGCTGTCAGCCTCAGGCAGGGGCAGGAAAGTCGGACCAATGAAAACATGTTAGAAACAATCATCAGAAAACATAGGATCCGCTCCCAGCCAACACCCAGCCCTAACCACATGGAATGAATT
>NW_027812517.1:0-279 GCF_054177405.1 Leptonychotes weddellii | reverse complement strand
CCCCACCCCCCCACTCCAGCAACCCTCAGTTTGTTTCCTGCGATTAAGAATTCCTCATATCAGTGAGATCATATGATACGTCTTTCTCTGTTTGACTTACTTCGCTCAACATAATACCATCCAGTTCCATCTAAAAACTGCATCTTATCTCTAAATATCTAAAATACTGGGGCGCCTGGGTGGCTCAGACGGTTAAGCATCTGCCTTTGGCTCTCAGGTCATGATCCCAGGGTCCTGGGATCGAGCCCTGCATTGGGCTCCCTGCTCTGTGGGAAGCCT
>NW_027812516.1:0-279 GCF_054177405.1 Leptonychotes weddellii | reverse complement strand
CACTCCCCCTGCTTGTGTTCCTGCTCTAGCTGTCTCTCTCTCTGTCAAATAAATAAATAAAATCTTAAAAAAAAAAAAAAGAGTGAAAATTGAATTTTGCAGTGTCCAGGAGAACAACAAGCCTCTTGGAAAAATCTTAGGAGCTTTTTTGAAGGTGGGCACCAGAGTGTGTGGGATATATGGAGTCATTCTATCCGAATAATGAGGAGAGCATGACTCTAAGGCTGGGAATATTGGCAATCTCCTGAGGCAGACATCTGGATTATAGGCTCATGTACA
>NW_027812515.1:0-279 GCF_054177405.1 Leptonychotes weddellii | reverse complement strand
CGGGGCGCCTGGGTGGCTCAGTTGGTTAAGCGACTGCCTTCGGCTCAGGTCATGATCCTGGAGTCCCGGGATCGAGTTCCGCATCGGGCTCCCTGCTCGGCAGGGAGTCTGCTTCTCCCTCTGACCTTCCTCCCTCTCATGCTCTCTGTCTCTCATTCTCTCTCTCTCAAATAAATAAATAAAATCTTTAAAAAAAAAAAGTTTGCTTGTTCCTCTTCTTACACCCAAGTATTCTGTCCTTTTCACTTCATTCGTGAACATTTTTCATCCAAACCATGA
>NW_027812514.1:0-279 GCF_054177405.1 Leptonychotes weddellii | reverse complement strand
CATGGAACACTTCATCTAAAACTAATGATGTAATGTATGGGGATTAACATAAGAATAAAAACAAATAACAAAAACAAAACAAAACAAAACAAACAAAAAAAAACCTGAAACAAACAAGCAAAAATACAATCATTTATTTGGAATTTTGTTCCAGTGACCATCAAGAAATTGTAAAACGACTAACAATTCAGTTTGCATATTTACTATAATAACCCCCACTTGCATAGTGTTATTTATAGGTCTTCAAGGAATTCTTATTTATTATCAGCATCTTTGGTC
>NW_027812513.1:0-279 GCF_054177405.1 Leptonychotes weddellii | reverse complement strand
ATTTTATTTATTTATTTGAGACAGAGAGAATGAGAGACAGAGAGCATGAGAGGGAGGAGGGTCAGAGGGAGAAGCAGACTCCCCGCCAAGCGGGGAGCCCGACGCGGGTCTCGATCCCGGGACTCCGGGATCACGACCCGAGCCGAAGGCAGTCGCCTAACCGACTGAGCCACCCAGGCGCCCCCTGGCTGGGATGTTCTTAACAACTGTTAAGCTGGAAAGAACTTGGTCCTACAGAATTGGATCGTAAGCCTCGGGCAGAGGTCAGGCCTACAGTTT
>NW_027812512.1:0-279 GCF_054177405.1 Leptonychotes weddellii | reverse complement strand
ACTCATCACCACATTTTATCTCCACAAACACTCTTGGAGGTTATTACCATTGTCCTGATTTCCAGATGAAGTTGGGACTTGGAGAGGTCAAGTCCTTTAGCTAAAATCACCCATCTGTTTAGTGGCAAAGTCCATGTTTGAACCCAGGTGTGTGGATACAAAGTTCTCATGCTCTACTGTACATTTATCTTTTTTTTTTTTTAATTCTTATGTTAATCCCCATACATTACATCATTAGTTTTAGATGAAGTGTTCCATGATTCATTGTTTGTGCATAAC
>NW_027812511.1:0-279 GCF_054177405.1 Leptonychotes weddellii | reverse complement strand
ATATATATATATATAGTAAAATGAGAGAGAGGCTTTCAAACCATTCAGAAATAACACCCTCTCCATCCTTATTCAAAAGAAATAGGAAATAGGAAATCTAAAGTCGAAAAAATAATAGAAAAGCACAATGTCCTTGAAATGAAGTACTCAAGTAGAACACTGAGTTTATACTGAATTTCCTAGTAGCCAATCTAAAAAGGGAAATGCATTGGGTTATTTAGTTCTGATATCCTGACAGAAAAGAAGCACACACTTTGATCTGGAGAGAAACTTTCCTGA
>NW_027812510.1:0-279 GCF_054177405.1 Leptonychotes weddellii | reverse complement strand
AAATTCAGTAACAATCTGTTCTCCTTGTAACAGGACACCGTTAAAAACATTGGTTATTTTACCAAGGCTTTAACTGATACGTCATATTTGAGAAGGACATGCATAGACTCAAATTTGACCAAATAGCTTTAAAAATTTTTACACTCTTTGGGGAATCACACATCGTACAGGCATCCCTTATAACCCACAAGGACAAGCCGTTATTAAATGTACACACTCTACCCACAAAAACATGTTAAATAAACAAAAAAGGGAGAATATGGGTCTAAGTAATCCAGA
>NW_027812509.1:0-2772 GCF_054177405.1 Leptonychotes weddellii | reverse complement strand
TGATGGTCTACGTTGGTCTCTTTGCTTCCTCTAAAATGGCTGCAGGAGGGGATTCTACCACCTCTTCCCTGGATTATCTGCTTCAGTCTCCAGCCTTTAGAGTAAGCAGTTTTTGTCTCCACGCTGGTGTCCACATTCTAGAACAGAGATCCTCATGTTGGCTGCATGTTTAGAAAATGCCAAGGTCTAAAAAAAAAAAAAGAAAAAAAAAAAAAAGCCAAACTCTGAGTCCCATCCCATATCACTTAAATCAAAACCTCTGGGGTGAGCCCTCAACAGGGGGAATTTTTAGGTTCTCCAGATGCCTCTGATGTGGAGCGAGGGTTGAGGACCACAGAGGCAGATGCAGAAAGTTCCCCAGTGTGGACACAAGGGCCAGCATGGATTTGCTTGTCCTGCACTAGGCGCTATGGAGGAGGACACGCAGATGGCTGCACATAGAGGTGCCTGCCTGCCTTCTAAGGGCTTGTAGTTGATCACAAAGTTGGTGAGCAAGCTAGAACCTGTGCACAGAGAGGCGGGAACACTCAGTGTGATGCCCATTGTGTCCAACCTGTGCCAATTCAGACACGGCTGTTGAAAATGCTGAGGAAGGAGGCAGTTCAGGTGTCCTGAGGATAATCAGGATGATCTTCCTGAAAGAAGTTCTGGAGGCAGTTTTTGCGGGGGGAGAGTCCCTCACAATGGTGCACTGGCTCTTCTGGTCCTAACGGTTTTCTCTCAGGCTCCTTATCTGATGAAGCAGCTTCTTTGTACCTCTGGCCCCTGTTGGGTGTGGCTGGCCACTCTTCAGTCACTGCCCCAGCTCTCCAGGACACCCCGGCAGGACTAGGCTCTGACAGATAAGAACCATGCTTGTTAGCACAGCTGTTCTCTGCAACACCCAGTGTTGTTTTCAAACCTACGGAAATTTGGGTGCGGAAGTGTGGCTACATCCACCCAACTTCAGAGTTGGGCTTGGTTCCAAATAAAAGGAAATTTAGTCAGTTTTCCCAGACACAGGGACAAAAATAGAGTTGACAGGAACCTCAAAGGGTCTGCTGAGTTACCAGGGTTACACCTAGAAAAATCAACTGACTCTTTGGTCTAGATACTGTCAAATGGCCAGATCAGACTTGAACTTCAGCATCAACAATTACTTCTGGAATCTGTCCATACACGTTCTTCAGAGACAGTGCTCTAAAGGTGATGTCTTGGGATACCTGGGTGGCTCAGTCGTTAAGCGTCTGCCTTCAGCTCAGGTCATGATCCCAGGGTCCTGGGATTGAGCCCCACGTCGGGCTCCCTGCTTGGCGGGAAGCCTGCTTCTCCCTCTCCCACTCCCCGTGCTTATGTTTCCTCTCTCGCCATGTCTTTCTCTGTCAAATAAATAAATAAATAAAATCTGGAAAAAAAAATAATAAAGGTGATGTCTTACAAGAAGGCGATTTTGTTTCTTCTGCTGTTAACAGTCCTGGGGGGTCTCTCTGTTTCCTGGACCCCTTTGGCCAATAACCTGGATTCTGGGGTTTATGAGGTTCAGATATACTATGTGCATGGTCAAGGAGATTGTCCCTGAGGGGGAAGGAACCGGATGGCATAACTCACGTTTTGATAGATTGATGATTTGTTATGTCCAGCTTCAACCTTGGATCTTGTCTGGGGTGTGTGTTTCCTATGTAAGCTCATACTGCAGAATGGGGCCCCCTGGGAGGACTGGTTCTGACTGGACATCCACAGCAGGACTATGCCAAGCCATTGTTGACATCACCGCTATCCTCACCGTTAGAAAGGACCAGAAGAGTCAGTGCACCATTGTGAGGAGGCATGCTTCTTTTTCCTCACCTTCTTTTTCCTGCTCGTTCACAAACTCAGCTCCAAGGGCTTTATACACCGTGGCAGGGTGGGGGTCTCTAGCTCATCATGGGCCTTTCAAAGTCTCCAATGTGAGCCAGTTTCCCAGCATCTGACACATGGAGGTCATGCTGCTGTTGAGTGGCAGAATTGAGCCTGAAATTCAAATCTTGGGATCCCCACTCTGTCCTCCCTCATGTGGTGAGATAGCCATGCCCAGAGACTCCAGAAACTGGACATTGCATAAAGAGGGAAGTGTATAATCAGGGTTGGAAAAGGACAACAAAATTCCCACATCTGCATACATTTGTCATTGTGCCCATGCTGTATGTGGCTTAGCTGGGCCAGAGGTGGTCCCTGCAGACAATGCAATTATCCTCATCCCATGGGAAGATTGCACAGAGCTCCAGGCTCTCGGTTTTGTTGATGGCAGAGGAACGGTGTAAGATGGCAGGGCTGAACTGATTTTTCTTTAAAATTAGAAATGCAGCATGTAAGTGACTGGAGTGAATGATTTGACTTCTCTGAGCTTTATTTCCTCATCTGTAAAGTGGGAACAAGAAAGGGACCTACCACACAGGGTGTGGTGGAGGGTCAACTGAGATGATATTTACAAAGTGCCCAGAGAGCACAGCACACGGGAAGCTTACTAAGGCTGAGAAACAGTTTTTCCTAAAGGGTGCTCCTTCTGAGCCAGCCTTCCTTCTTCCTTTCCCTTGTCCATCTCCTCCATCTGATCAGACTCAGTCTGCCCTTGGGAGGTGCCATCCCATCCTGGTTACTCACTGTCCCTTTCTCTTCAAATGGAACTAGGATTTCCTTTTTTATTCCCTTAGGGTAATGGAAAGCGAAGAAAGTGAGCTGGGGAGGCTTTGGGGTCATTGGGACTTTCTTCCTCTGACTGAAGTTGGGACACCTTGCCCATTAAGGAAGGCACCT
>NW_027812508.1:0-279 GCF_054177405.1 Leptonychotes weddellii | reverse complement strand
CGATGCGGGACTCGATCCAGGGACTCCAGGATCATGACCTGAGCCGAAGGCAGTCGCTTAACCAACTGAGCCACCCAGGCGCCCTGGATATGGTATTCTTGGCTACATATTTTTCTCATTTAGTGCCCTGAATATACCATGCCAGTCCTTTCTGGCTGCAGCTTACTTTTTATCTAATTTTTTTTACAAAGTATTTAATTTCTTTTCTGCATTGTTGTCATCAAATATGTAAAATCTAAATAAATTATGAAAGTGTAATAAATAGTACAGCATAAACAG
>NW_027812507.1:0-279 GCF_054177405.1 Leptonychotes weddellii | reverse complement strand
AAAAAAAAAAATGGAAGTAATACCTACTTACCTAGAAATGTTAAAGTAAGAAGTTAATTATATACGCATATAAAACGTATAGCACAGAATAGATTTTCAGTTAATGGTAGCTGTTGTTATTATTATTATTACATATAATTAAGTCTGGTGGTCTTAACATTTATTAACCTCATACTATAACACAGGATAACTTGGGCAGTCAAACTAACTGCACAACTGATCTTCCAAAGTGCCTCATTCCTGTCTGACTAAGCCAGACAAGCACCCCTCACATATACA
>NW_027812506.1:0-279 GCF_054177405.1 Leptonychotes weddellii | reverse complement strand
GGAATCTGTGGCCACAAGCCCTCACCTGGAAAAGCGGCATTTCCGGTCAGCCCTTCCCCCACACCCAGGCTGGAGTTCCAGCAGCCTGCTCTTGTACCTGGGCCATGCCCTGCCTTGAAGACATCTAGCAGACCTCTCGGTTAGGCTTAAATTATTTTTATTAATATGTTATTTTTTTAAATTTTATTTTATTATGTTATGTTAGTCACCATACATTACATCATTAGTTTTTGATGCAGTGTTCCATGATTCATTGTTTGCATATAACACCCAGTGCTC
>NW_027812505.1:0-279 GCF_054177405.1 Leptonychotes weddellii | reverse complement strand
TCTCATGTGCTCTCTGTCTCTCTCATTCTCTCTGTCTCAAATAAATAAATAAAATCTTTAAAAAAAAAAAAAACTAATGATGTATGGTGACTAACATAACATAATAAAATTAAAAAAAAAGACATGAAAGTATGGGAAATAAAAAAAAGAAATACATATAACTACATAAAAATTAAAATATAGCATATCAAAACATGTGGGATATAGCTAAAACAGTACTAAAATTTGTATTGCAGCACTACATGCTCACATTGGAAATGAGGAAAGGACTCAAATTGA
>NW_027812504.1:0-279 GCF_054177405.1 Leptonychotes weddellii | reverse complement strand
ACCTATTTTTCTGTCTTTTCCATACAGAGTCTATAAAAGAGGTATAAAATATAAATAAAAACCAAAATAAGTACAAATTAAAAATTAATTTTTAAAAACATAAAGTACAGCTAATTACTCTCACAACAATGCAATAAAATTTATAATTAAAAATAAAATTGTTAAAACTATTGTATTTAGTTTCTTTCTTTCTTTCTTTCTTTCTTTTTTTATTCTTATGTTAATCCCCATACATTACATCATTAGTTTTAGATGAAGTGTTCCATGATTCATTGTTTG
>NW_027812503.1:0-279 GCF_054177405.1 Leptonychotes weddellii | reverse complement strand
AAATATTAAAGGGGACTCTGAGTGGAAAGGAAAGACCAAAAGTGAGAGTATAAAAAGTAAAACACAAAAGCAGTAAAAATAAATAAGTATTTCTCTAAAAATCAGTCAAGGGAGTCATAAAATAAAAGAATGTAAAATATGACACCATATACCTAAAACATGGGGGAGGAGAGGAGAAAAGAACTGGTTCAAACATAAATGACCATTAACTAAATATAGACTTCCATATGCAGAAGATATTATATACAAACCTAATGGTAACCACAAATCAAAAACCAG
>NW_027812502.1:0-279 GCF_054177405.1 Leptonychotes weddellii | reverse complement strand
TTGTAGAGAAAAATCTTCATGACCTTGAGATAGACAAAGAGTTTTTAGCATGACTAGAAAGAGAAAAATATATACCAGGGGAAAATATTTAGAAATCATTTATCTGGTGAAAGACTCGTATTAAAAATATTAAAGAACTTTAGGGGTGCTTGGGTGGCTCAGTTGATTAAGTGTCTGCCTTCAGCTCAGGTCATGATCCCGGCATCCTGGGATTGAGCCCCATATTGGGCTCCGTGCTCAGCAGGGAGCCTGCTTCTCCCTCTCCCTCTGCCTGCCTGC
>NW_027812501.1:0-279 GCF_054177405.1 Leptonychotes weddellii | reverse complement strand
TTGTAGGTGTTCAGAATGGTTTGATCCCTATCCAGCTGAATTCCTGAGAGGAGACGAAATCCAGGTCTCCTACTCCTCCACCATCTTGCTCCGCCCCTCCTGCATTTACTGTTTCTTAATTGCCTGCAGCTCAAAATAATTTTTATGTGAAAGAGGCAAATTTGGGGGTGACATTCTAGTTTCCTTCATAGGCACTGTGATAGGGCACTAGGCATGCAACCCTAAGATAAACATTCCATTACTTAGCTACATTTCTGTTATTAGTGATGAAAGGGACAA
>NW_027812500.1:0-279 GCF_054177405.1 Leptonychotes weddellii | reverse complement strand
AGTTTTGCTCTTCTTTTCTTCGATCTCCTGTTGAGTTCATAGGTGTTCAGAATGGTTTGATCCCTATCCAGCTGAATTCATGAGAGGAGACGAAATCCAGGTCTCCTACTCCTCCGCCATCTTGCTCCGCCCTCGGGAATGCTAATTTTAACTTTGCACTCTAAGCTCCATGTGTTTTGAGTTTAATCTTCAATGCTATTAGCCAATTTCACATGGTAAGTTTTGTGGCTTTGTAACTGTATTGATCCAACAGTGAAATAGAAATGCTTGTGTCTCCAT
>NW_027812499.1:0-279 GCF_054177405.1 Leptonychotes weddellii | reverse complement strand
AAGGATACAATTAGTTGTATGGTAAAAACACGCTCACAGTAAAAAAAAGTTCACCTGTGGGTTCAGCTTGCCTCCGTTGGTAACCCACACCTTCTTTGTCAGCCTGTTTCCCCATTAGACTCTATGCAACATGAATCTGTATGTATGTATCCGTTCTCTCTTCATCCTTAGAACTGAATCCAATAGATTCCATCTAGAAACAGGAGAATAACTTGGTATAAACTATTAGATTGAGAATATTACCAGAGGCAAAAAGAAACTAAGACCACGTTTAAGGAG
>NW_027812498.1:0-2772 GCF_054177405.1 Leptonychotes weddellii | reverse complement strand
AAACTGAGAGTTGCTGGAGTGGTGGGGGTGGGAGGGATGGGGTAGCTGCGTGATAGACATTGGAGAGGGTATGTGCTATGGTGAGAGCTGTTAACTGTGTAAAACTGTTGAATCACAGACCTGTACCTCTGAAACAAATAATACATTTATGTTTTAAAAAAGAGAGAGACAATAGTAGGAAGGGAAAAATGAAGGGGGGGAAATGGGAGGGGGAGACGAACCATGAGAGACTATGGACTCTGAGAAACATACTGAGGGTTCTAGAGGGGAGGGGGGGGATCGGTTAGCCTGGTGATGGGTATTAAAGAGGGCACATATTGAATGGAGCACTGGGTGTTATAGGCAAACAATGAATCATGGAACACTACATCAAAAACTAATGATGTAATGTATGGTGATTAACAGAACATAATAAAATGAATTAAAAAAATTAAAAAAATAAATGAGGAAAAAAAAAGAATGCTGGCAGAGGGGGAAATTTAGAGCACAGAGCTGGATTGGGAGGGTATGTAAGCAAGGAGTCTTGGCTTAAATGCCACAGACTCTGATTATTCTTCCCATGACCTAGTAGATTGTCATAAATCAATGTTTCTCCATTAGATGTATTCTTTTTTTAATTTATTTTTTTATAGATTTATTTTAGAGAGTGTGTACCTGTGTGGGGAGGAGGGGCAGAGGGAGAGAATCTTCAAGCAGACTCCCTGCTGAGCAAGGACCTGACCTGGGGCCTGAGCAAGGACCTGACTGAGCCACCCAGGTGCCCCTCCATTTGATATATTCTTAGGGCAATTTCCAGAGACTTCAAATGATTTTAAAAAGTAAATTTTGCCGGTTAAATTTTTGTTTTGCTGGGGGAGAGTTTGACCTCCTTGTTATGCCATTTTGGAAGTCCTACCTCTCTTGTTTATTTTTATTCCATTAACTTGCATATATGGTAATACCCTTTAAGTGAACGCAAATTATTCCTTAGCATTAACTTTGATAAACGAGAAGTTCTGAAATGTGCCCAACTTAATTGGGATCACTGACACTAATAGTCTATTTTCCAGTAAGAATCCATAGTCTCTGAGAAGCAGCAGTTTGAAAGCTGAGCTTATATCTGAAGCAGTGGTTTCAATACAGTGATTGGTTGTGGCATCCATTTAGACATCCTTGGTACAGTCTGACAGTGGAGTTGAAGATACATAGGGTTGACCCTCCCAGTAGTATCTGTGGGCACTTAGTAGAATTGCTTTTCATCTAGTAAGAAGGAAAGATGATAAATGAGCTAACCAATTGAACCTTCAGGTTTAAAGCAAAAAGCTTAAATGTCAGCTAAAGAAACACAGGCAAAGATCAGAGTACAATTGTGGTTAATATTGTATCTTAGTGTGCTGGGAAAATAGCATGATCCTGCTGACAACTTGATTTCTAGATTTTTCATATACAGAACTGTGTGAGAATAAATTGCTTTTATCAGCTAGTTTGTGGTAATTTGTTATGATAGCCTTCGGAAGCGAACATCTACTCATGTCTCATGCTCCCACTTCAGTGTAATTAATGTATATCTTTGCAATTCATCGTTCATATATTTTACGTGGATATATGGACATCCTTGATAAATGTCTAGGCTTATTAGCAATGAAAGGAATTCAAGTTTCAAATGGCTATAAATCAACTAAGTCTACCAACAAAATGCCTTGAATGTACCCAACCAGTTCTGAAGGCAAGAAAAATCTATCCCAATAGTCCCAAAAGTCCACTTAGAAATTCTACTACCAAACTTGGTAGCCATCACCACAGCGCATCTTTAAATTACTATAATGATAAAAATCAATCCACTGCCAATGCAGGAAACAGGCAAACTTGTGTATTACTGGAGGTGCTATAAAAGGACCCAGTGGTTGTAGATAGCAACTGGGCAATGTGAAGTAAGAATCCTAAAGATGACACCACTTGTCTTGGTAACACTGTTTTTACAAATATGTCCCAAAAGAAGAACTACAGAAGGAAAAAAAAAAATCTAAGGCATTTCTGTACCAAAACAAAAAAAAAAAACACTGGAATGGCTCAAAGGCCAAACTGTGGGCTAGTAGCTAAACAAATTGTGTTTCACTCATTCATACAGTAAATTTTTATTTATTAAATACTCTAAGTGCTGAGGATAAAAATAAATAAAGCAAAATGACATCTTGAAGAAGCTTAAAACCCAATTCATCATCTCTTCTCTGACAGAAAACAGTCTGAACAGTGAAAGGGGCTCAGTCTAATAATGATTCACTAAGGGGTGAGGAGGTGTGTATGTGTGTGTGTAAGTGTGTGAGAGTTGATGGTGGGTTAAGGGGTAGCCATGTTCCCTATGGGTGCTTCTCAGAATTCCTGAGGAATAGGTTTTTAGTTTCAGATTAATTTTAATTTGAGAAAGCCCTTCTGGGGGGAGAGAGAGATTGAAACCACTCCCAAATAATGTTAAGGATTAACATTAGCTGAGCACTTCCTTTGTACCAGATACTGTCCTAAGCATTTTAAATATATTAACTTGCATTACTCGATGAGGTGGGGAACCCAGGCAGCCTAACTCCAGAGCCAGTGTTCATAAACCCTACACTGAATGCTTCTCCCCTGACTCAGTGAAGATGAGTGGGTTATTAAGCTAAACTGAGAAATCACATTGAGTAGGAGAGACTATCTGGAAGAAAAAAAAAGATCTTGCAATGTAAGAGGCCTATAGGAGAGCAATGTCATAATTATGTAAGTATAAATAGGATAAAAAAAAGGCTACAGAAAAAATTG
>NW_027812497.1:0-279 GCF_054177405.1 Leptonychotes weddellii | reverse complement strand
TGATTAAAACTCTTCAGAGTGTAGGGACAGAGGGTACATATCTAAATATCATAAAAGCCATCTATGAAAAACCTACAATGAATATCATTCTCAATGTGGAAAAACTGAGAGCTTTTCTCCTAAAGTCAGGAACAGAGCAGGGATGTCCACTCTGCTATTCAACATAGTACTAGAAGTCCTGGTCACAGCCATCAGACAAGAAAAAGGAATAAAAGGCATTCGAATTGGCAAAGAAGAAGTCAAACTCTCACTCTTTGCAGATGATATGATACTTTATGT
>NW_027812496.1:0-279 GCF_054177405.1 Leptonychotes weddellii | reverse complement strand
CTCATCAATCCCCCTGTGCTCCTCTATCTTTTAAAATAATTCCTTCCAGCCTCCAGATGGAAGTGTGTTTCCCCTCCCTCCCTCAATTTATGATCAGCTTCCTACCTTTACTTTCCAGGTGGTTTTTCATCAGCTCACCTTCCTTCTTTCTTTCATTCATTCATACAGCTGTTCTTTCAAAAACATTCCTCAATGCTTCCGTTTTCTTTATCCAAAAAATACTCATGCTGTCCTCTGAGTAATTGAGATTTATTTATTTATTTATGTATTTATTTGACA
>NW_027812495.1:0-279 GCF_054177405.1 Leptonychotes weddellii | reverse complement strand
TACCATCTTGATCCCCAAGACACCTCTGATTTCTATTCCAAAGCTCCTCATAAAATAAATACAGCATAATAAGTCAGCAATATCTTTATAAAAGATAAAATGCCAGTGTTCATAGAGCATTTTGACATCATACCAGGTTTGTATAATGCAAAGGATTCAGTCTGGGCATGTGATTCTGTTAGTCTGGCTTAATCAGGGATTGTTTGGAATATATGTCTTCAGAGAATTAGATGAAATACAACCCCTTCATGAAATCCCCACACATATTTATTCTCTTCA
>NW_027812494.1:0-279 GCF_054177405.1 Leptonychotes weddellii | reverse complement strand
CAGTTTCCTGTGAGTTCCTTTGTTCTTTCTGGGGGAGCCTTGGAGCCACACGTGCATCTGAGGGATGTAATTTCTAGTACTGGTCAGTAGGGGAAGTCCTTGGAATCTTGGGGACAAAGGCTGCTCATGGCCAACCCCGGGCCCCTCCTGCAGCTTCACTGCACACACACACACACACACACACACACACACACACACACAAGGGCTCCCCACACCCCACATGGCCTGTGGGCAGGCGGACCTCCGCAGGCTCACTGCACCTTCTGGGAGAGTCCCTCC
>NW_027812493.1:0-279 GCF_054177405.1 Leptonychotes weddellii | reverse complement strand
TCCTGGGTGGCTCAGTCGGTTGAGCGTCTGCCTTCAGCTCAGGTCCTGATCCCAGGGTCCTGGGATCGAGCCCCGCATCAGGCTCCCTGCTCGGCGGGAAGCCTGCTTCTCCCTCTCCCACTCCCCCTGCCTGTGTTCCTGCTCTCGCTCTCTCTCTGTCAAATAAATAAATGGAATCTTTAAAAAAAAAAAAAAAAAAAGAAATCGAACATTACCAGTGCTCCAGAAGGCTCCTACATTGCCCCACCCAATCACAATGCCCCATATGCATTTCAGAGC
>NW_027812492.1:0-279 GCF_054177405.1 Leptonychotes weddellii | reverse complement strand
TCAGAGAGGTCAAATGACTTGTCTAAGGTCACTTGGAATCAAACTGCTCTTCTCACATCCATTATTGCACCATTCATTCCGCTTACAACCCATTCTCCAGACATTTATACACATACATATTTATATCCTTAAATCAGATGGTGTTGGTTTCTTATTTAAAGACCTCCAATGGGCGCCTGGGTGGCTCAGTTGGTTAAGCAACTGCCTTCGGCTCAGGTCACGATCCTGGAGTCCCAGGATGGAGTCCCACATCGGGCTCCCTGCTCAGCGGGAAGTCTG
>NW_027812491.1:0-279 GCF_054177405.1 Leptonychotes weddellii | reverse complement strand
GCTTCTGGTAGGAGAGACAAACGTAGGGCACCTTCCTTATGCCCTCACCCAGACTTTTGAGAAATGCTTCCAGCTACAGCAAGGTAATGTTAGTTGATAGAAGTTTCTCTACCCTGTTTTTTCTTAGAATTGAGAATTAGGGTACTGTCCTTATGCTGACACAGACTTTGGAAACACATATCTCTTCGTGAAAGGAGCCATTAGCTGCAACTTGCATTCTAGACAAGCTTGTTCCTCCGAGTTAAGCACGTGGCACGTTTCTTACAAAACCACACGCCC
>NW_027812490.1:0-279 GCF_054177405.1 Leptonychotes weddellii | reverse complement strand
CTCTTCTGAAATACTTAAAGGTAGGATATAAACATCTGAAAATCCTCACTTTGTTTTACATGCAGATATTTTAGCCAAATACGAAATGTTGCTCAGAAGAAAAACAAACAAACATTTTATCTTTTGCTTTAAAACTTTGGTTACAAATGTGTTTTACTAAATCTACAGTATTATAGTCATCAGTTTCCCTTATTCTTCTATTATCTCTATTTATATTACTTTAGTGAGTTATTAACACTCTGATTGGCTTTGGCTATGGTATATACTCAGTTTATTTTT
>NW_027812489.1:0-279 GCF_054177405.1 Leptonychotes weddellii | reverse complement strand
CAGGAATGAAAATACTGTCATGTGACAGGGCCCGGCTGCCCAGCGCGGCCCTCGACTCCCTAGGATAAAAGAGGCACCATGAAACGCCACGCTCCTCCACGTCTCACGCAGGGGGCTCAGCATGAACAAGAGGGCTGGGGCCTAACAGCGCAGCCACAATACGCCTTCGGCTGCATTTATTTTTTTTTTAAAGATTTTTATTTATTTATTTATTTGACAGAGAGAGACATAGCAAGAGCAGGAACACAAGCAGGGGGAGTGGGAGAGGGAGAAGCAGGC
>NW_027812488.1:0-279 GCF_054177405.1 Leptonychotes weddellii | reverse complement strand
TATTCACATGGTATGGTGACAGGTAAGAAAGCCCATAATCACTTCAAAACCTTATTTATGCACAAGTGAGTAAGTGCCTGTGTGTGTGTGTGTGTGTGTGTGTGTATGTGTGTGAGCAATTTTTTTGCTTAAAAGCCCATCATTAATGAATCACTCACTTGGGGAATTAAAAAATGTATATTCTCAACTGTGAAAGAAAATTTTTTAAAGTATACCTCTAATAGGCCTAACTGATTAAGTCATTCTGTCTTCAAGTATCAGACTTCCCCAGAATGTTCT
>NW_027812487.1:0-2773 GCF_054177405.1 Leptonychotes weddellii | reverse complement strand
GGAGGCTAAGCTGAGTCAGACCCTGAGCGATTCATCGTTTCCAGTCCGATCTTCTGCTCCCTGCCCTGTCCATATCCATCTCTCTTGACCACTACAACTGGGGCTCAGAATAATCGGTGTGGTAAGCAGCCTGCTCACAAATATGCCATAAACCTCAGTCCTAATGCTCATGTGCATGGAAGATAGGGTAGGCCATGCCCAGGCCCTTTGGGAGACAAGTGTCAGTGGAAGGATGGGCCTCACAAGGCTCTCTTTAGATGTGCCCCTGACCATACCTTCCATTGCAAAAATGGCCACAGAGTGGTTGGGGGTGAGGTGGGGGCCATCCTTTGGTGCCCAGACACAAGGAGGGGGATGTGGAAGCATGGTGTGGAAAAAAAGGACGGGCCTCTGACTCCATTCCACACATGACTTCCCCCAGGGCCCTCTCGCCCATGTTGCACACCTGGGCAGATCAATACTTACAGGAGGACTGGCAGACCCTGCACCATCCTTGGTTAAAACTGATGGTGGCATACATACACGCCAGCTTGACTGGCTTAGACCTGAAGTGCTGTGACCCACTGTCCATGGTCCATTTGGAACATCTAGTGCCCACTGAGGCAGAAAAAGAGGGTAAGGGGGACTTCAGTCTGGGAAAATATCTAGGGTGGGGTTCATGTGCTGGGTATTCCCTTAAAGGCAGTAGGATCCTTCCTGTTTTTGGAAAGACACATGGAAACTCAGTTACATTGTGGAACTTTTCTCTTTATCCTCTTCAGTGCCAGCTCCAGTGCCCCAGCCTGCTGCAAAGTCAGAACAAAGGCCAACTCTGGATTTAGAGCATGATCCAGCTCTATTTTTACTACCGCCTTTAGTGATGGAGCCACCATCAAAGGCTCCAGTATTGGAGCAAGAGCAAACATCAGCTCTGGCACAAATGCCAAGCCCCGAGCCGGAGTCAGCTGGACGTTCAGCTACATTCAGAATTTCATCTCCACCTCTGAAAGTAGATACAGAGCCAGCTCCAGCCTCAGAGGCCTCGTGCCCCTGACATGTGACCAGTGAGAACGGTCCAGCTGAGGAGAAGCCTGAGCTCATGGCCTTCCCTCCCCAGCTGGTGGCAGAACAATTAACAATACTAGATGTGGTGAGCAGCTGGTTTCTTGTCGGGGGGTGGGGGGAGGGATTCCCTCTGCCATCAGTTGCCCCAGACCTGCCTTTTCCTGATCTGGACTCTTATGATCTGGGTCCAAATCCCAGTCCCACCACTTGCCATTTGTGTGACTTGGGTAACTTTCTTAGCCTCTGAGCCTTTGCTATCCACCGTAATCAGTAGAGATGGACACCAATAGCACCTGCTGCAAAGATATTGACTGTGAAGATTAAATGAGGTAGAACAGATAGAAAGCTGGGTAGGGCCCAGCCCAGTTGGTGGGGAAGGAACACTCACTGTGTGCAGCCAGGGTCATGGGTTGGCACCCATCTGCCCAGGAGACCCAGCAGCCTCAGCACTTATTACGCACCTGATGTGTACTTAATGAGAAGGAGGACAAACAAGGCCATGGTTGTAGCTGTCACAGGAGAATACGCATCTCAGTAGAAAGAGCAGAGGGTGATCAGGATGGGTGAAAGATGCCCCCTTGGGAAGAACCAACTTGAGCCACCTTCTGGAATCTTAGAGTTAGTGAGGATGGACTGGAGACAAATGAATCCTTCCTTCCCCACCAGTATTGGGTCCTGAGTCATCCCATGCTGTATGCCCTCAGTAGACAGAGAACAAATCCTGGGGACCCCCACAAGGCTCAGACATTTCCTCAGCTTCCTGAGCTCCAGGTCTGACCAGTGACTCCTGCCTGGGCCTGTGGGGGACTGTGGACACTGAGCTGGGCTGTGGCAGTGCCAGGTGACACTCTCCTTGGTCCCCAGGAGCTATTCAAGAAGGTGGTGCCCAGTCATTGCCTGGGCTCCACCTGGTCCAAGAGGAACAAGCCTGGCAATGAGCACCTGGCACCCACAGTCCGTGCCACCATCGCGCATTTCCAAAGTGTGACCAGCTGCGTCCTCACCACCTGCCTTGGGGACCTGAGCATGACTGCCCAGGACAGGGCCAGGGTAGTGGAGCACTGGATCCAGGTGGCCCAGGTATGCTGGGGGAGTTCCAGTGGAGTCCCACTCTGGATCCTGGGGAACTGCCTCTTCACCTTCTCAGTTCTATGGTCTGAGCCCCTCCAGAGTCCATAGGTCTTTCTTGCCAGAGGCACACTGACTTTGACTCACATGTCCTGGTGGTGGCCTTCCTACTTGGCTTCTTCTTTGAATTAAACAAAATCCTCCTCCCTGAAAGGGGAACCCTCCTACACTGTTGGTGGGAATGGGGCAAGTTGGTGCAACCACTCTGGAAAACAGTATGGAGGTTCCTCAAAAAGTTGAAAATAGAGCTACCATACGATCCAGCAATTGCACAACTGGGCATTTACCCCAAAGATACAAATGTAGGGATCCGAAGGGGTACTTGCACCCCGATGTTTATAGCAGCAATGTCCACAATAGCCAAACTGTGGAAAGAGCCAAGATGTCCATCGACCGATGAATGGATAAAGAAGATGTGGTATATATATATACAATGGGATATTATGCAGCCATCAAAAGGAATGAGGTCTTGCCATTTGCAACGACGTGGAGGGAACTGGAGAGTGTTACGCTGAGTGAAATAAGTCAATCAGAGAAAGACATGTATCATATGACCTCACTGATATGAGGAATTCTTAATTGTAGGAAACAAACTGAGGGT
>NW_027812486.1:0-279 GCF_054177405.1 Leptonychotes weddellii | reverse complement strand
AATGAATCATGGAACACTTCATCTAGAACTAATGATGTAATGTATGGGGATTAACATAAGAATAAAATAAATAAATAAACAAAAAAAAAATTAAAAAAAAAAAAAAAGAAGTCATATAGCATAGCATATGACTATTTCATGGCTTTTTGTCTGTTTATAGAGTTTTATTAAATGCATTTCTTTTAATGGTACATAAGCAAATCGGAGCCAGGATGGCTGGGCAGATCAGTAGAATTCCTGGTCACTGACAGGTTGTGATTGGAAAATCTCAAGCAAGTT
>NW_027812485.1:0-279 GCF_054177405.1 Leptonychotes weddellii | reverse complement strand
GGCCCTCCCAGGTGGGGAGAGCTCTGTGTGGCCTTCCCAATGAGACACCGTGCCCCCTTCTCCCCTTCAGGATGTGGACTGTGCCTACCTCCGCAAGTCAGACCTGGAGGCCAACGCGGAGGCCCTGACTGAGGAGATCGACTTCCTGCGGCGCCTGTATGAGGAGGTGAGGGGCCGTGGTCCAGGCAGAAAACTGGCAGCCAGCCTGGAAGAGGGGGCTTTGGCCTAGGACTGGAGGCCCTTGCTCTTCGCGGTTTCTTTGGGGGAGGCCCGGGCTCC
>NW_027812484.1:0-279 GCF_054177405.1 Leptonychotes weddellii | reverse complement strand
TGGCTGAGCCACCCAGGTGCCCCTAGAAACTACATTTTTATTCCAAAATTTCGGTAACACTACATAGAGATCTACATACAGAAGCTGACAATTTTTTTAAATTTACATATAATATATTGTTTCAGAGGTACAGATCTGTGATTCAACAGTCTTACACAATTCACAGCGCTCACCATAGCACATACCCTCCCCAGTGTCTGTCACCCAGCCACCCCATCCCTCCCACCCCCCTCCACTCCAGCAACCCTCAGTTTGTTTCTGGAGATTAAGAGTCTCTTA
>NW_027812483.1:0-279 GCF_054177405.1 Leptonychotes weddellii | reverse complement strand
TGAGGTGGTATCTCTTTGAGGTTTTGATTTGGATTTCCCTGATGCCAAGTGATATTGAGAGGGGGTAGAATTTTTTTTAAACTGGCTCTTACTTCCCATCTATCAAAGATTAGCCCTAAGGAGTGTTCATTTCCCACACTTTTGGGTTGTGTGTTTGTGTGAAGTAAGATCTCGTGGAGTCTCCTGCTTTGGGTATAAACAAGGGAGGCAAAAGGCATGTGGCTCATGCACAACATGAGGTGGGGCCAGGCTAGATGCATGGGTGGCCACAGCAGTGAC
>NW_027812482.1:0-279 GCF_054177405.1 Leptonychotes weddellii | reverse complement strand
AGATTTTCTAAGTTATTAGTTTAGATAATTTCAGGCTATTGTCTCTTAAGTGTCTACATTTGTTGGTTTATCTACTTGTTCTTTTAAATATCAGTATTTTTATCTTGCTTAACTATATGTATTGTAGATATGTTCAGTGTATTTCCTTCAATCTAACTCTTTGATTTCTTTTTCTAATTTATATTTCTTTATTTTGTTTAAAAGTATTTTTTTTTCAGTTCTCTTTTTTTTTTATTCTTATGTTAATCCCCATACATTACATCATTAGTTCTAGATGAA
>NW_027812481.1:0-279 GCF_054177405.1 Leptonychotes weddellii | reverse complement strand
TAAGATAACACTGTATGTTAACTACACAGGAATGAAAACTTAAAAAAAAAGATAAAGGGGGTGCCTGGGTGGCTCATTCCGTTAAGCGTCTGCCTTCAGCTCAGGTCATGATCTCAGGGTCCTGGGATAGAGTCCCGCATCGGGCTCTCTGTGGAGAGCCTGTTTCTCCCTCTCCCCCTGCTCTTCTCTCTCTCTCTCTCTGTCAAATAAATAAAATCTTAAAAAAAAAAAAAAAAAAGGTAATGAAGGAAATAGGTTAAAAGACTGATCCAATATTAC
>NW_027812480.1:0-279 GCF_054177405.1 Leptonychotes weddellii | reverse complement strand
CTTCCCCTCGTTAATTGTCTCCCATTTTGCCTTTATATCTTGAGTTGGTTAGTTCTACCTCCATTCAAATACTCATTTTCGTTTACCTCCCATGGACTTACTACCTTTTTGGTTACCCTGCCACGTGATGCGTCCTGCATGCTTTACCTCATTTTTGCTTCAAAACGGTCCGACCGCTATGCATCAGCAGCAGACTCACAGAGGGCCTGCAGTGTGGCCAGCCTTGGATTGCTGTAGCTGTTCACTCAGTCCTCGCAAACCTCCCTGCAGGGGTTCGCT
>NW_027812479.1:0-279 GCF_054177405.1 Leptonychotes weddellii | reverse complement strand
AGGGACCTGAGTGTTAGACAAGCGGTTGTGACAAGGACTGGTGGCTTCTCTCATGGATGAGACGCTGCCATCCCCCGAACACTGGCACAAAGTAGTCCCAGAGAAGAATGTTTGTGTCCGGGCGCCTGGGTGGCTCAGTTGGTTAAGCGACTGCCTTCGGCTCAGGTCATGATCCTGGAGTCCCGGGATCGAGTCCCACGTCGGGCTCCCTGCTCGGCAGGGAGTCTGCTTCTCCCTCTGACCCTCCCCCCTCTCATGTGCTCTCTCTCATTCTCTCTC
>NW_027812478.1:0-279 GCF_054177405.1 Leptonychotes weddellii | reverse complement strand
TAATATCATTAATATTTTCAATGTTTTTCCAGCAACTGTAACCAAAACCATATCATCAGTCTATTCACACTTTCTATTTCTCTTTTTTTTCCCTTTTTTTTATTATGTTAATCGCCATACATCACATCATTAGTTTTTTTTTTTTGATTTTTTTTTATTCTTATGTTAATCCCCATACATTACATCATTAGTTCTAGATGAAGTGTTCCATGATTCATTGTTCGTGCATAACACCCAGTGCTCCATGCAGAACGTGCCCTCCTCAATACCCACCACCAG
>NW_027812477.1:0-279 GCF_054177405.1 Leptonychotes weddellii | reverse complement strand
ACCGCAGAAGAGGCACAGAGCGTCACGATGCCAGGGCTGCATGCGACACCGGCCACGGGGCCACGGGGCCCTTGACGGCACAGGTGTGGGTGCCCGGCTATTTTGGAAGCACGGGCCAGGGGTCAGAGGCCCAGCTCACTGGCCACGTTAGCGACAGTGCTGTTTACGAGCCAGAGACCTGGAGGGCTGGGAGGAGGGGGAAACCGAGGTAGAATTTTAACTCGCTGCCCCCCTTCCCTGCCCCCGTCATGCTCCTGTCGTGTGGTCCGCGGCACGCTG
>NW_027812476.1:0-2774 GCF_054177405.1 Leptonychotes weddellii | reverse complement strand
TGCCATTCTAAGGAATTTCATTTTTTTCCTGAAGATATTGGGGAAACCACTGGGAGATTTTATACAGAAGAATAATGTGACCAGATGTCCTTTGGAAAAATGACTCTAACTGCTTCTCTTTGAACTTTTCATTTAAAAAAAACTTTTCATTTAAAAAATTCTATCAAAGTATCCTAAAATTTGCGAGAGCCAAAACAACAAAAATTTCTTCTCGCCCCCCTTCTGCTACTCTTCAATAAAGCACGATTTTCTTTCTTTCTTTTTCTTTTTTTTTTTTTTTTTTGAGGGTATGTGCTATGGAAAGCACGATTTTCTATCTTCTACTTTCTGCTCTTGGAGAGTGTGCCAAGAAAGACTGTCCAAACTTAATGTAAATCACAGTTGCTTGAGCACAACTTCAGGCTACCTTAGTGCACTCCATCTTCACCCTTGGCAAAGCTGACTCAGATTCTCCGTGTCATTGGCTGGTTGGCATAATCATCTGTGACCACTGGAGCAGGGCTAACTCTTCTCATTCTATAAATGAGGTGGTGGAGCCTGAGCTCCACCCAATATATTCTGATTTGGGTTGCTCTTCCACTACACCACAGGGCCATTAAAGATAAATGCACTATCATCCACCTGGGACTCTGAGCCATGTGGCTTTCTTTCTTCATGATAGGCCTTCTATGGTGTCATGTGCCCAGCATCTCACACATTTTTGGAGATTTTCTCTATCAGTGTCCCTTAATGACTGTCCTTTACCCTTCTATTCTTCTTCCACACTGAAGAACAATCATGAGAAGATGACTTTCATATTTCAAGTGATTTTTGACAGTGAATCTTCCTCCCCTTTCCGGTAGGGCTCAGTGATAATTTCTAAACGTGGTTATAAGAGATCTGCTTTGGTGAGGGAGTGCTTTTCTCTCAGCATCTGTAGATTTCATTACAGACCTGGCATTGTAGGTTGAATGCTCCTTGCTAATTTTTTCCCCTTTATTTTCCTTCCTCTGAGAAGCACATTATTACTATACTAAATGCCTTGAGCAAAATTTAATTCATTCCACGGATTCACATCTGTAAAACAAGCACTGAGGGGGAGAGCTGTTTGAAATGAAATAAGAGCTGAAGCTTACAAAGTTAAAAAAAAAACAAAAAGAAGAAAAAGAAATGGGCTGACATCCCTCTCTCAGTGTGAAAGGATTAAGATGGTTTTAATTATCTCACCTGGCTTTGGTTATTTCATTTATTCTTGCTCCCCATTGTTTCCTTTATGTAGCTAATATGATAGCATCAGGTCTGGTGTTATCATCTGGATTCCTCCCTTTAGGAAAGTTGAAGAGCCCCAGGTTAAAAAGTAAAAATCACAGTTCAAAATGTGCATAAATGTGTGATGACAAGAGCAAAGGCTTAAGTTCCTCTGCTCAGTCATGTACGAATGCCAATAATAACTGAGGACTTAAGACTGAATATCTCACACTTCTTCTGAATAAAGTAAATGGGTTTCTAATGTGATCGGGATGTGAAAAGAAGATGTCGTTATTGACGGTATTGGTGCGATCTCTTGGAATGTAATCTCAGGTCTTGCCTCCAGGCTGGGCCAGTTGCATAGATACAAAGGCAGGGTGTTTGAGGCATGGAAGTTTCTTTTGTTGACTAAAATAAATACATGTACCAACACAAAGGAATTATTGCTTCTTGGCCTTTATTTTAAGATGATGGCAGGCATCAGTTTAATATTTCCTGTTTTTTCCTATCAAGAACTCTGTTTGACCTGACTGGGAGCAGAGAAAGGAATTTTCCATGAGTCTTTTTTTCTCTTAACACCTGAAAATTCTCCTGTGATAAAGACTTGACAGCAGCCTTGAGCATGGACTATATTAAGGGAAAACTTGAAGGAGAAGAGAGTGAATAATATATTGCAAAGTAGAGCCAATCCAGGGAACCAGAAATTATTATTATTCCAAACCCTAGGGGTGGAGGAGTAGGGTGACACAAGGGGAATGGGGACACCTTGCATAGGCCCTGGGGGCTGGGCCTGGCAGGCAAGAAGAACAGCCCTTCTCCAGTCGTGGAAGTGAGAACATGGCCAGCATGGAGCCATGCCCAAGGAGGAGTGCAAGATAGACAGAGGCCCTACCGTCCTGCTCTCAGTCATTTTGATGGGTGGGGGTCATTTGGCTGCTGCTTCTGTTCAGGATCCATAGACACTGAGGAAAGGTAATGAGCAGAAAGTGATGGGTCTATCAGCCTCTGCTAGGAATGAACTAGGCAGGCAGTGATGGGCATCTAACTCTTATCCCGGCTCCAGAGATCCAAGACCAGCTTGAAAACAGGATGACTTTCTGAAGGGATAAGTCAGGTGACTCGTGGCTGAGACACCTTTTTAAAAGGCCTGGGCATGCAGAGCATCTTGGCTGGTCAATCAAGGGATCAATGGTCAAAAATAGGACACCCCCACCCCAGCTGTCCCAGGGCTCCCCATGCCATCAGGAGCACTCAGAGGGATGCAGACAATCTCTCCTCCCTTTGGAAACATCAAAGGAAAATCAAAGGCATTATTTTCAATTTGGTTCTTATAACTGAATGCCCCACTGATCAGGATAAGCGAGGGACAAACACATTAGTGCCCATATAAAATGGCTTTTGGGCTCAGGAATTCAGCTGGATAGGGATCAAACCATTCTGAACACCTACAAACTCAACAGGAGATCGAAGAAAGGAATAGCAACAACTCTCTGAACAGAAAAGCGACCACTTTCTGGAAGGTAGGACGTACGGAGAAGTGAATCCGA
>NW_027812475.1:0-279 GCF_054177405.1 Leptonychotes weddellii | reverse complement strand
CACTACATCAAAAACTAATGATGTACTGTATGGTGACTAACATAACATAATAAAATTAAATTAAATTTAAAAAAATAAAGTGGACCTACACCTGGGTTGTGATTTTTCCATTGTTTCCCTCAGCATACTCCCATTTTTATTAGACTTCTTTCTGAAGCCTTTTTTATATTTTGATACATGTTTCCTAATCATGTATCATGTTTTCCACCTTTGATACATGTTTCCTAATCACTACTTTGACTATTTATCTAACTTTAATACAAAAAACTATCTAAAGAG
>NW_027812474.1:0-279 GCF_054177405.1 Leptonychotes weddellii | reverse complement strand
GCGATTTGGGGTCTTTTCTGATTCCACACAAATTTTAGGATTGTTGGCTCCAGCATTTTGAAAAATGCCACTGGTGTTTTGATTGGGATGGTGTTGAAGGTATAGATTGCTCTGGGCAGCATAGACATTTTAACAATGTTTATTCTTCTGATCCATGAGTATGGAATATTTTTCCATCTTTTTGTGTCTTCTTCAATTCCTTTCATGAGTGTTCTGTAGTTCCTAGAGTATAGGTCCTTTACCTCTTTGGTTAGATTTATTCCAAGGTGTCTTAAGCTT
>NW_027812473.1:0-279 GCF_054177405.1 Leptonychotes weddellii | reverse complement strand
AGATCAGTTAGGAGGCTATGATAAGAGGCAAGAGATAACAATGGACTGAATCGGGTGCCTGGTGGCTCAGTTGGTTAAGTGACTGCCTTCGGCTCAGGTCATGATCCTGGAGTCCCGCATCTGGCTCCCTGCTCGGCAGGGAGTCTGCTTCTCCCTCTGACCCTCCCCCCTCTCATGTGCTCTCTCTCATTCTCTCTCTTTCAAATAAATAAATAAAATCTTTAAAAAAAAAAGATAATTGTTCTAATATTTTTTAAGTATTATGATAGTTTTTGTACC
>NW_027812472.1:0-279 GCF_054177405.1 Leptonychotes weddellii | reverse complement strand
AGTTGGTTAAGCGACTGCCTTCGGCTCAGGTCATGATCCTGGAGTCCCGGGATCGAGTCCCACATCGGGCTCCCTGCTCGGCAGGGAGTCTGCTTCTCCCTCTGACCCTCCTCCCTCTCATGCTCTCTGTCTCTCATTCTCTCTCTCTCAAATAAATAAATAAAATCTTTAAAAAAAAAAAATTAAAAATTAAAAAATTAAAAAAAAAAGAAAGAATTTAAAGCAGAATACAGAATGCTATTCCTTCCCACTTAGTCTCATTGGAGGTCTATATATTAG
>NW_027812471.1:0-279 GCF_054177405.1 Leptonychotes weddellii | reverse complement strand
GGGAATCAGAGGGGGAGACGAACCATGAGAGACTATGGATTCTGAGAAACAAACTGAGGGTTTTAGAGGGGAGGGGTGTGGGGGGGATGGTTTAGCCTGGTAATGGGTATTGAGGAGGGCACGTATTGCATGGAGCACTGGGTGCTATATGCAAATAATGAATCATGGAACACCACGTCAAAAACTAATGATGTAATGTATGGTGACTAACAAAACATAATAAAATAAAATTAAAAACAAAAAGGGGGATGTCAGGGGACTACAGTGAGGAATTCCTCA
>NW_027812470.1:0-279 GCF_054177405.1 Leptonychotes weddellii | reverse complement strand
TGTTTTGGTCTAGGTTATGTGTGCAGGGATGTTTTTATTTCTGAAAAGTCACTAGCTATTTTTTTTAAATAATACACATACACACAACTTCAAAACTCATTCTAAAATTAAAGATATTTACTACCAGATTATAGACAGCTGCAGAATTTCATATTAATTTTTAAAATCTCTAGCAGTTTATTTTATACGTTTTCAAGATATTTCTGTAAAATTAATAAAGCATGCAACTTTTAGAAAATATTTCATTGAATAATTGTCCTATATGTTACTAAAAATGGG
>NW_027812469.1:0-279 GCF_054177405.1 Leptonychotes weddellii | reverse complement strand
CTGCCGAGCAGGGAGCCCGATGCGGGACTCGATCCCGGGACTCCAGGATCATGACCTGAGCCGAAGGCAGTCGCTCAACCACTGAGCCACCCAGGCGCCCCGTACAGATCGTTTTTCTATTGTGATAGTTTCAGAATAATGCTTAATAATATTTTCTATGAAGGATAACTCAAGAGAACCTACAGTGATATGCAATGTATATAAAACCTGGTAAACACTTTCTCATTAAAAGAAAAAAGCTACCAAAAATCATTTGATTCCTTCATATCTGATTCAGAG
>NW_027812468.1:0-279 GCF_054177405.1 Leptonychotes weddellii | reverse complement strand
GAGAAGTATGAAATCCCAACCATTCTCTAAATTCTTGACTCTTAACAGCAGGCCATTTAGAAGAAACTTAGGTCCAGTGCACACGCTCTCAAGGAAATACCTACCTGATATATCTCAGGTGAGAACCCCCCTGGCAGAAGAGAGACTATGGTATCCAGCGAAGCACAAAGCAGGGGAGTGGGGAAAGGGGCTTGAACGCCGAGCCATGTTTGGAATGACCTTTGCTCTCAGAAACTATACAGGTATCAAAGAAATACACGAGGTCCCAATAGAGTGAGA
>NW_027812467.1:0-279 GCF_054177405.1 Leptonychotes weddellii | reverse complement strand
TGATAATAAATGCCTTTAAGTCGTATAAGTTGTTTTAGGTATAGTCATTTATATGTATTTTATTTTATTTTATTGTTTTATTTTTTTTTTTTAAAGATTTTATTTATTTATTTGAGACAGAGAGAATGAGAGAGACAGAGAGCACATGAGAGGGGGGAGGGTCAGAGGGAGAAGCAGGCTCCCTGCCGAGCAGGGAGCCCGATGCGGGACTCGATCCTGGGACTCCAGGATCATGACCTGAGCCGAAGGCAGTCGCTTAACCAACTGAGCCACCCAGGC
>NW_027812466.1:0-279 GCF_054177405.1 Leptonychotes weddellii | reverse complement strand
TTGATTAGTAAGTCTGTACCTCAGAAAGTTAGAAAATGCATATCAAAATAAACCTGAAGAAAGCAGAAGGAAGGAATTAATGAAGATATAAACAGAAATGATTTTTATTTATTTATTTATTTTAAAGATTTTATTTATTTATTTGAGAGAGCGAATGAGAGACAGCATGAGAGGGAGGAGGGTCAGAGGGAGAAGCAGACTCCCTGCTGAGCAGGGAGCCCGATGCGGGACTCGATCCCGGGACTCCAGGATCATGACCTGAGCCGAAGGCAGTCGCTT
>NW_027812465.1:0-279 GCF_054177405.1 Leptonychotes weddellii | reverse complement strand
TGGTGTCTATTGTCATTTCTCTTTCATTTCTGATTTTGTTTGAGGCCTCTTTTATTTTTTTAATGAGTCTGGCTAGAGGGTTTTTTTTTTTTTATTCTTATGTTAATCCCCATACATTACATCATTAGTTCTAGATGAAGTGTTCCATGATTCATTGTTCATGCACAACACCCAGTGCTCCATGCAGAACGTGCCCTCCTCAATACCCACCACCAGGCCAACCCATCCTCCCACCCCCCTCCCCTCTAGAACCCTCAGTTTGTTTTTCAGAGTCCATCG
>NW_027812464.1:0-279 GCF_054177405.1 Leptonychotes weddellii | reverse complement strand
TTATGCACAAACAATGAATCATGGAACACTTCATCCAAAACTAATGATGTAATGTATGGGGATTAACATAAGAATAAAAAAAATAAATAAATAAAAAATAAAAACCTGCTGTGTTTGTAACCTGAAGAACAAGAAAACAGATTTATGTGTAACTAGAGCCACTGTAAAGGGTTTATAGAAAAGAAAGAGCCAGATAGATAAAACCCCAAATTCTGTGTATTAACTCTGTCAAGGCTCTGAATGACTCTGTAAATACACATATGCAGGCAGAAAGCAAGC
>NW_027812463.1:0-279 GCF_054177405.1 Leptonychotes weddellii | reverse complement strand
AAAATGCTTTTGCTCTATTATTTGATTAATATTTTAGATACCTTTTAATTCTTTCATTTTTGTGGAATATACACAATTTCTTTTTTTTTAAAGATTTTATTTATTTATTTGAGAGAGTGAATGAGAGAGAGAGAGCACATGAGAGGGGGGAGGGTCAGAGGGAGAAGCAGACTCCCTGCTGAGCAGGGAGCCCGATGCGGGACTCAATCCTGGGACTCCAGGATCATGACCTGAGCCGAAGGCAGTCACTTAACCAACTGAGCCACCCAGGTGCCCAGA
>NW_027812462.1:0-279 GCF_054177405.1 Leptonychotes weddellii | reverse complement strand
TGGACCGCCCACGCCTTTCCGGGTCTGTGAGTTTCTCTTTCCACCATCAGCACACGTCGGAGTCCTTACAGACCTGCCAGGAAGCGGGCTTCTGCTGTGTATGCCCTGCTATCTCATGAACGGAGCTTTCCATCTGTAGGCTTGTGGCAAACCTTGGCTTTGGAGCCCTTCCTGGAAGATGATGGTGGACGGGGCACAGGGGGGCCATGACCTCCGTGCGAGCACGCACAGGGTCCAGGGGTCCTGGAAGATGCTCCCTCTCAAAGAGCTGCCAGCCCT
>NW_027812461.1:0-279 GCF_054177405.1 Leptonychotes weddellii | reverse complement strand
CTGTTTTAGGGCCAGAATTCACAGCCCATCTAGCTCTAGTGACCAGAAACTCGTCCAGAAAGTCTTTCTAACATGACATAATGTGTCTGATCTTAATTTTATATTCATTTTAATCCATTGCATATATTAAACTATTCTGGGCAACAAGGCAGATATCAGAAATTATCTAGGGGCGCCTGGGTGGCTCAGTTGGTTAAGCGACTGCCTTCGGCTCAGGTCATGATCCTGGAGTCCCGGGATCGAGTCCCGCATCGGGCTCCCTGCTCGGCGGGGAGTCTG
>NW_027812460.1:0-279 GCF_054177405.1 Leptonychotes weddellii | reverse complement strand
GTGGATGGATGGATGGCTGGGTGGGCAGATGGATGATGATGAACAGGTGGATGGATGAAAATAAAAAGTAGAAAGCGGTACCTTGTATCATCTCTAGACTGGCCTCTCTATTCCTGAGCGGCCAGCACTGAAGTGCACAGACACAGGCTGGCCTGGGGCCAGCGACTCAACCAGAGCTGCAGTGGCCTCTTGCATCAGTTGGGGAGCGGTGCTGAACTTGAAATTGCAATTGGGCCAGGAAGCTCTGGAAGTAGCAGAATGGCTCCAGCTGAGACTTCC
>NW_027812459.1:0-279 GCF_054177405.1 Leptonychotes weddellii | reverse complement strand
TACCGGTTTTAAAAATAATGTCATTTTTGTTGATGGTTTATGTGTATTTATTTCATCTCCCCGTGCTACCTAGTCATCTAATTGTTGGAACCCTTACAGCTTCATTATTTAGATTATAAACTGTTGAAATTAAGCCCTGTATCATTTCCTTACTTGACTTGCCTATATTCCCTCTCTGATGAATCAGTCTTGGCCCTAGGCACCCAGTCCTTTCCCTCCCATGTGAAGAGGGTTTACCAGTAATGACAGCTCCTTTCTTTATCTCTCTTCTCCTGCATC
>NW_027812458.1:0-279 GCF_054177405.1 Leptonychotes weddellii | reverse complement strand
TCTAAGATTTGCTGGGAGATGCAGAGAGCCAGGAGCAGCGGGATGGACAACAGGCGGGTGTCTCAGGTTCCCCGACCTCCGTCACCGTGGTGACTGACAGCACCTCATCCTGCAAACCCCCACCCCATGGGCCTCCCGTGAATGTCCGGGTCCCCTTGCATCGTGTGTTTGCCCCTGAGAATCCACGGCACCAGCCCTTTGCTCTGTGAGGAGTTATTCTGTGGGCTCAGGGGTGCCGTGACCTGATTCACCTCTGAGTCCTTCCCATCTGACTGTTCG
>NW_027812457.1:0-279 GCF_054177405.1 Leptonychotes weddellii | reverse complement strand
ATTATCTAATTTGCTGGCATATAGTTGCTCATATGTTCTTATAATTGTTTGTATTTCTTTGGTGTTGGTTGTGATCTCTCCTCTTTCATTCATGATTTTATTTATTTGGGTCATTTCTCTTTTCTTTTTGATAAGTCTGGCCAGGGGTTTATCAATCTTATTAATTCCTTCAAAGAACCAGCTCCTAGTTTTGTTGATCTGTTCTACTGTTCAGAAAAATTTAAAAAAAAAAGAAAGAAAAAGAAAATTTAAAAAATTAACTTTGAAAGACTAAAGAAT
>NW_027812455.1:0-2774 GCF_054177405.1 Leptonychotes weddellii | reverse complement strand
ATTTGACGTCTCTTAGGCTCCAATTTATTCCCTTGACTTGTTGATTATGCTCAAGGATTGGAAAATTTCACATGAAAGGACATAAATCTCTGCAGGTGCAGTCACGACAAGTATAGTTTATTGGTGGCTACATCTCCATTTTGTTTCCAGTGGTTTGTCTGACAGATGGCAACCTGAAACCAAATCCCATCTTAATGGCAGACGTGAAGCTATGGTGGTGAGAAATGACTGGGATGAAAAAGATTTAACAAGTGACATGAGGGATTCAAGGGAGCAGGGAAATTGCTTATGAAAAATCAGATACCCCTAGATAATTAAATATCAAAATTAGAACGTCAATAACCTAAAGTTAGTTTGAAACCAAGAATCACCCATTATAGCACCTTGCTCTCCTAATGGCATAACTAGGTTTCAACATGAAGTTTCAAAGTTTTCAGACAGTCAGCATTAGTTGCAAGCAATACCTGAATGAATGGTTTGGGCTCATCCTCTGCCTTGGCATATAATGGGGTGACTCACCAAACAATTCCCTCCTGAGAAAGTTACTCAAAGAAGGATCGATTGACTCACAAAGTAGAACTGCATTGTGTGCACAGGTCATATCTCCTGTAATCCTGCTCAATTTCTAGCTATCATTTGAGAAAAATGGGAAACAAAAAGAAGCAAGAAGCTAATTTATAGCAAAGTAAGGAAGCGCAAATGATTCAGGTACTGTCTCTGTAAATTTATCAATCCGTGGCAGCCAGATGCAGAGCCCTGAGGGAGGAACCATTTACACAAAGAGATTTATCGGGCCAAGCACTGCTGCATGTGTAGGAGTTAATGAAGATGCTAAGAAGAAAGAATTGACTTTAGGAGCAGAGAGTGGAGCTCATTTCAGATAAGGGACCAAGTTCCATTAAATGAAGAAAACAAGAACAGAGTATGGATGACATTGTAACTTCTTCAAAAATTTGGGCTAATGATGCTTGGAATTTAAGTCAACTGATAGTGCAAGGTGGAGTTTGGTTATAATCAATCAAAAATTTAAAAATGCAGTGTGTAGAATGTTTTTCAAATAGTCCAGTCAGCAAGTTGCTTGTTGTGAACATGGCAAGCATCAAGGACGGGAGGCCAGGGTTGCTGAGTGCAGCCGGGTACTGGAAGCGGAAACACTTCTCACACCAGAAACGGAAGCACTACCCATACCGTCTGCCAGCCAGAATCCCCCCAAGATTCAGCTTCTGTTCTCCACGACAATGGCTCCACATGAAAAGAACATTAAAAGAAGGAATAATAGCACCCCAGTTCACTGATGTTTTCCTCATGTTCTACAGTTTTGACCATGTGTGGATGTGTGCAAGAGAGTGCACACATGCATGTATGTGTGTGTTTCTACTTTTGAACAGGAAAATAGTTCTTAGTGATTACCTTGCTTAGAAAATATCTTTTGAAGTTCACCTCAGAAGCATCTCTTAGCTGCATAATGATCTTGCCCTTTCCAGTCACTCTTTCTTCAGCTAATTTTTCCTTATTTTCCTAACTTATTAGTTTGGCCAATTATGTCACAAATAACATTCTTGGATGCTACTGTTTTATAATTAAGATCATATATGGTGAGAACTTTAATTAAATCACTGGAGAAGTAGTCATTGAGTGCTTACCACTTCCCACAATGCTTCTTCTCAGCTGCATTTAAAGCCTGGGGTTTATGGGAGCTGGAGGAGCATTAGGGAGTGAGCCATGCTGACTTCTCAGCTCCATCTTTCTATGCCAGTTGAAAATTCCACTGGGAAGCCCCGAGATTTGGGAACTGATTTTCATGGGGGGAGTTTGGTTTGAATAATGTCTCTGTTGGCAAAATAGCATAAGCTCCAGGGAGACTTCTTCCATTGAATTATTTCTTAGAAATAAATACCAAAGAGTTGGATTAATAGCTTAAAGATTAATAACTTCCTCTTAGCTCTTGAAATATATTTCCATTATGTTTTCCAAAATTGTACCGATTTGCAATGTTACTGGGAAGGGATTAGTGTGATTCTGTGTGTCTCGTTTTGGATTAAATCCTAACATGTATTTAGATTTATGTTAATTTAATAGGTGTAAAATTGAGTTTCATTGTTGCTTAAATTTCTATGTTTTCATTACAAATGTTCTTGGCCATTTTCCATATGTTTCTTTATTGTTTCTATTTCCTAATTTTGATGGTTCCACTCATAATAATTACCCATCTATTGGAGTGTTGATAATTTTCTTACAATTTTAGAACCATTACAATTCTTGTGAGAGAGATACTTGCTAATTGCAATAACAATAAATATGTATAGAGAAGCATAAAGAGGTGTGATGCTGTCATCATACAGAAACCTGTAGTGAGTACAAGGTGAACTTCAAAGGACAGATCTGTGTCATCTCCCGTTGTTATGTCATCTAACAGAGGGGGAGGGTAACATCAAATTAGGTAGAATGGCTCACAAATTCCATGCTCCAGGGAATTGCTGTTAAGTTTTTGTGCGACAATCCATGTTACATATTTTGCAAATAGTTATCCATTTTCTTTTTACCTTGTTTATGTGAAGTTTTCTCTTTGCCCACAAAAGTCCCTTTTTCCACTATAAAATTTATCAATGCCACTTAGGTGGGAATATGGAAGACAGTCGGTGGTGTTGTGATAGCATTGTATGAGACAGATGGTGGCTACACTTGTGGTGAGCACAGCATAACTTGTCAAATCGCTATGTTTTACACCTGAAACTAATGTAGTACAGTGTGTCAATTATACTAAAAAAAAAAAA
>NW_027812454.1:0-279 GCF_054177405.1 Leptonychotes weddellii | reverse complement strand
TTTAAATCTTTCAGGGTGGGAGAGATAAAAGGAAGATGAGTCTTATTCTTTGTCATTTCAGAGGATCCATGAGTAAGAACAACAGGAAAGGGGCTTCCACTTTTGGAAATGAGGTAGTCTTGGTTTCCCAGAGACCATTTCTCCTGATCAGTTCTTTAGGGCCAGTTTCCTGTTGGTACCATTCCCCAAGGACACACATATTTATGGTTTCCTGGATTTATTCTTACAGAGGACATCAAATTTCCAAGAGATTAATGTGAATGAGAAAGGGGTTTTGGC
>NW_027812453.1:0-279 GCF_054177405.1 Leptonychotes weddellii | reverse complement strand
GGTGTTATGCACAAACAATGAATCATGGAACACTACATCTAAAACTAATGATGTATGGTGATTAACAAAACAAAAAAAAATTTAAAAAAACGATGCTGATAGACTTGCTCAATGCAGGGTTGCTACCAACCTTCAATTTGTTTAAAAAAAAATGCAGTATCTGTGGAACACAGTAAAGTGAAGTACAATAAAATGAAGTATGTCTATATTTCACTATCTTCTGGCTTCCACTATTGCTAATGAGAAATGTTTTATCACTTTTCATTTGTTCCTTTGTAG
>NW_027812452.1:0-279 GCF_054177405.1 Leptonychotes weddellii | reverse complement strand
CGGGGCAACATGCATGTTGGTCTGCATGTCTAGCTGTTGCATTCACAGTGGTTCTATTGACTGGTAAGCCTGATCATACTGTCAGAGCAGCTAGAGAAGCTGAGTCTGAACATTTCTACACTGAAATATCTATTTTATAGTTAATTAAAAATTACAGAGTTTTCATATTTGAGTTAAGACATGAGTAACTTTTTTTTTTTAAGATTATTTATTTTAAAGATTATTTATTTATTTATTTATTTATTTGAGAGAGAGAATGAGAGAGAGAGCACATGAGAG
>NW_027812451.1:0-279 GCF_054177405.1 Leptonychotes weddellii | reverse complement strand
TAGAACTAATGATGTAATGTATGGGGATTAACATAAGAATAAAAAAAAAAAGAAATAAATAAAAGGCACCTCTGGGATAGCATAGGATATTAGAATCAGCACACATCAAGGCAACAAAATGTGATTGCTATCAAAGATAGATAACTGTGATTAATTTGAGTTGGAGAACAAGGCTTTGTGCATAATTGGGGTAAATAAAGAAATAGAGGTGTTCCAAGCCCAGACATAATTGGTGGCTGTCATCTGAACCCATCTCCTACAGATTTGGGGTGGAGCCAT
>NW_027812450.1:0-279 GCF_054177405.1 Leptonychotes weddellii | reverse complement strand
GCAAAGCCTGTAATTAATGTATTTAAATGATTCAAATGTATAACATATAACAGATATAAAAAGATATTTTTGGAAGAAAAATTCCTATGGAAAATGCAGTCATTACATTGTTTCATCTCATGATACTGACTTTAAAAAAGTTTGTAATGAGAAAAAATTTTACATATAATGCTGAAATAGAAAATGTTTCACATCCACTATGCTGTGTTGAAAATATCCTTTTACATAATAGAACACATTGAATTTACTCAAAAAACAAAAATGAATTTATAAAAAATA
>NW_027812449.1:0-279 GCF_054177405.1 Leptonychotes weddellii | reverse complement strand
TATAAACATTGGGGTGCACGTACCCCTTCGGATCCCTACATTTGTATCTTTGGGGTAAGATACCATACTGTCTTGATGACTGCAGCTTTGTAATAGAGCTTGAAGTCCGGAATTGTGATGCCACTAGCTTTGCTTTTCTTTTTTAACATTCCTCTGGCTATTTGGGGTCTTTTGGTTACATTATCTTCTAAGTCACTAAGACACCTAAGTCACTAAGTCACCCCGTATCAGTTTGCTAGGGCTGCCATAACAAAGTACTATAGACTGGTGCTTAAGCAA
>NW_027812448.1:0-279 GCF_054177405.1 Leptonychotes weddellii | reverse complement strand
ACAACCACAATGAGATACCACCTTACACCAGTTAGAATGGCAAAAATTAACTAGGCAGGAAATAACAAGTGTTGGTGAGGTTGTAGAGAAGCGGGAACCCTCTTACATTGTTGGTGGGAATGCAAGTTGGTACAGCCACTCTGGAAAACAGTAGGGAGGTTCCTCAAGACGTTAAAAATAGAGCTACCCTATGACCCAGGAATTTCACTACTGGTCATTTACTGCAAAGGTACAGATGTAGTGAAAAGAAGGGCACATGCACCCCAATGTTCATAGCAG
>NW_027812447.1:0-279 GCF_054177405.1 Leptonychotes weddellii | reverse complement strand
GTTATGCACAAACAATGAATCATGGAACACTACATCTAAAACTAATGATGTAATGTATGGGGATTAACATAACAATAAAAAAAATAAAAAAAAAAAGATCAGCATTTGGCTTTGGGTTTTGTTGAATCCATCAAGGCTTTAGAGCTTGATGTCATTGCTGTCTAGTTTTTTTTTTTTTTTTTAAGATCTTATTTATTTGAGAGAGAGAGTGTGTGCACACTAGCAGGGGGAGGGGCAAAGGGAGAGGGAGAAGCAGACTCTGCTGAGCGTGGAGCCCAA
>NW_027812446.1:0-279 GCF_054177405.1 Leptonychotes weddellii | reverse complement strand
CTGACTGCTTTTCTCTGGGGGCTCACTGAAGAGCGGGGCCCCAAGTTCTCGGCTCCTCCGGGGCAGAGATTGGGAGGCCGCCACTTTCACTCTCGTCCTCCAAAGCTGTACAGAAAGCTTACAGGGAACAAAAGCTCCTGAGAGCAAACCCGAGCAGATTACTTAGCCCAGACTGGCAAGGGCAGGGCAATCTGGCCTCTGGCAAAGACATTTGGGAACCACGGCAACAGGCCCCTCCCCCAGGAGATCAGCAAGAACAGCCAGCCAAGACCAAGTTTA
>NW_027812445.1:0-279 GCF_054177405.1 Leptonychotes weddellii | reverse complement strand
GCGGGACTCGATCCCGGGACTCCAGGATCATGACCTGAGCCGAAGGCAGTCGCTTAACCAACTGAGCCACCCAGGCGCCCTGTAGCGGACATCGAGAAAGGATACCCACTCAGCCATTCCCATTCCCTTCTTCCCCCATTTGAGGAGGGTCCATGCAACTCAGGAGAGGCTCACCAATCTCATCTCCTCAAAGGTTATCCCATGCAGCTTAAACCAGTGCCTTCCAACTCCTACTGTTCATTGTAATCATCTGGCCAGCATTCACAAGATATAGATGCA
>NW_027812444.1:0-279 GCF_054177405.1 Leptonychotes weddellii | reverse complement strand
GGTACTGGCCAAATTAAATCCGAGCCAGAGACCTGAGCTGAGTGTCAGCTCTTGGACTCATTACTGCCTCTGGATTTGCCAGCTGGCAAGCCTCATTTCATCTACCCAAAAACTCAATTTAAAAGTCCACTCAGGCAAAGGATCTGTACTCAGAAAACTATAAAATACTCATGAAAGAAATTGAGGAAGACACAAAGAAATGGAAAAACGTTCCATGCTCATGGATTGGAAGAACAAATATTGTGAAGATGTCAATGCTACCTAGAGCAATCTACACAT
>NW_027812443.1:0-279 GCF_054177405.1 Leptonychotes weddellii | reverse complement strand
CATCCAGCCCGGATCCGAGTGAGAGTCAGCTGTTCACAACCATATCCTCCTCAGAGAGACCCCAGCACATCCTTCCTTTCCTGCCACACCGTGTTGGTCTGCCTCAGATAGCTGACGTTCCCCTTACTGTCTCCCTTCATCCTGCTGGGGTATGTTGGGGTACACTCTGTGCCGAGCGTGGGGCAAACACCACAGTTTCTGTTCACGCTGAGCACAGAGCCCATGCCCTCTGCTAAGAGAAGACAGCTGACAGCCTCAGAAGGAAACCGACAATAGATG
>NW_027812442.1:0-279 GCF_054177405.1 Leptonychotes weddellii | reverse complement strand
GTTATTTTTAATACATTGGGATTTTTTTTAACTTTTAAACTAGAATTGTAAGTTATGGACCATCATTACAATATTAGTTAATCTGACTTTAACTATCTATTTACAATTACCAGGGAGTTTTACACCCACATTCATGTGTTTTTACAATGGTAATTAGCACCCATTTATTTCCATTTCAGGAACTCTCTTTAGCATTTCTTATAAAGCAGATATGATGATGATGAACTCCTTCAGCTTTTGTTTGTGGAAGTCTTTTTTTTTTTTTTATTCTTATGTTAA
>NW_027812441.1:0-279 GCF_054177405.1 Leptonychotes weddellii | reverse complement strand
GGGTAGGAAAGTTCAGCTGTTTTTCTCAGTTCAAAAGGTTTGACATGAGCCGAGGAAAACTATTTGACATTGATAGTAACTTGGAGCTGAACACTCTGGTATTACTGACCTTCCATAACCAAATCCCAGTTTTGTGACAGTTGGTAACCTGTTGGAATGTTGGCCGGTGTGACACAGAAGGGAAATCCAGTGGGTCTGCAGCCCATGTAAAAGTGAGCATATGCCTAGGGCTGATCCTCCGCAGCTTGGGGTTGGCCCAGGTGACCGCCCGGAGGGGAC
>NW_027812440.1:0-279 GCF_054177405.1 Leptonychotes weddellii | reverse complement strand
AAGTCGGTCACTATCAAAGATAGCCAAACCAGTTTCATCACAGGATGTCTCTAAACCTAAAACTTTCAATTAGCACCTACTTAATATAATTCAAATTCTTTAGCATTTATCATATCTTATTTTTGCAAAGACTATTTAATAAAGCTATTGTGATAAAAAACTACCGCCACTATGTGTACACAATGGCGGTAGTTTATCAAATTATCAAGATATTTTTTAAGGGCTTATTGCGGTTACTGTTGTACTTAAGCCTTCAACAGAACTGATTTGAGCCAAATA
>NW_027812439.1:0-279 GCF_054177405.1 Leptonychotes weddellii | reverse complement strand
CCCCTCTCATGTGCTCTCTCTCTCTCATTCTCTCTGTCTCAAATAAATAAATAAAATCTTTAAAAAAAAAATAAAAAAAAAAATAAATCCTCCAGCAGTAATTGAGATCATGCTGCACGGTCATTTTCCTTTGCCTGAATCCTTTCTCTTTAGTGTGTATAACTGGGTACTAAAATCCAGCTGGCTGACATGCTATTCATTGCAGGGCCCAGTGAGTTTGGTTCATTGCTGTGTACTTTCAAAAATGATGTCATTGACCAGCTTGCAATCTCCGTGTGG
>NW_027812438.1:0-279 GCF_054177405.1 Leptonychotes weddellii | reverse complement strand
ACAGGTGCCGGTCCCCTAAAGCAGACGCAGAGGCTCATCCGGCGGAAGAAACGCGCGCTCTCTTTCCGCCCTCGCCCTCGGCCACTGCCCGGCTGGCTCACGGCACGGTGAGCGTCTCCAGGGCTTCGTCACGCTGGGATGTGCTAGGTGCACGATGGGAATGGGCGACCCTGGTGCTCCCAGCCTGTAGGACCAGCCCCGGGGACCAGGGGAGCATGGCGGCCTCTCTCCACATCCTCGAGCTGCCCACACCGCCCGCCCGCTTGGACGCGTGTAGAA
>NW_027812437.1:0-279 GCF_054177405.1 Leptonychotes weddellii | reverse complement strand
CCTCTGATATCCCTTCCTCTTCTTATGGGAACACCAGTTCTGTGGGATTAGAACTATGACCTTATTTAACCTTAATTGTCTGTATAAACGACCTGACTCCAAATATGGTCACACTGGGGACTGGGGCTTCCCATATGAATGGGGACTGGGGTGGGGCGGACAGTTCAGTCCATAATAACATACAGTTAATATTATTCAGCCTTAAAAAGGAAGGATGTTGTGACACAAGATACAACATGGATTAACCTTAAGGACATTATGCTAAGTGAAATAAACCAG
>NW_027812436.1:0-279 GCF_054177405.1 Leptonychotes weddellii | reverse complement strand
AAAGCTTGAGGCAGCTGAAGAATTCAACTTGCCTATAGAAAACTAGTTCAGACCCCAGGCCTGATCTTACCAGCTACCTCTCTTCTCCTTACTCAATAACCCTTTCATCTCTACACTGAAAGTAGACATTGACCACGCAGGGAAAGTTGTTTTAAGGATAAGATGAGAACATAAATTTTTTGTTGTTGTTGTTGTTGTTGTTTTATTCTTATGTTAATCCCCATACATTACATCATTAGTTTTAGATGAAGTGTTCCATGATTCATTGTTTGTGCATAA
>NW_027812435.1:0-279 GCF_054177405.1 Leptonychotes weddellii | reverse complement strand
TCTATAGTCTGTGCTCAAGACAAATTAATATCTGTGAAATAGTGTCTTAACAGAACCCCAAACATACCCCTCATTCATCTCATTCAAACAATCTGATGACCACCTCCAACTTGTTCTGGTGTCCCTGAGTGTCTGAGTAGTTATCAAAGACAGAGAATAGCTAAGTTTTCAGACACTTGGCAATAGTTTTTTTTTTTTTATGTTAATCCCCATACATTACATCATTAGTTTTAGATGTAGTGTTCCATGATTCATTATTTGTGCATAACACCCAGTGCT
>NW_027812434.1:0-2775 GCF_054177405.1 Leptonychotes weddellii | reverse complement strand
CACAGTTTTCATGACAATATATCCTCTGATGAGAACAACCTTCAGCACAACCAAGAATATCAATGCTCCTCAATAAATGTTTCTTCTAATAGAGAGTGCTGTTCTCTGTGTGCTGCACTGGGCCTGGGGCTGGGGCTTGTGCTTAGGGAAAGGAAGAACTGTGTTCAGCTCTTACTGGTTTCCTCTTTGGCTTCTGTAAGTGCACCAGTCCCTTGTAAGAAGCCGGACAGTGGCCTTCTCAGTTTTATCCTGGGGTCCTTTATTTGACCCTGCTCAGATGTCCTGTCTTTAAAACATTTACATTTTTTTTCATAAAAAGTACAAAAAGCTTACTCTGAAAACCTTCAGGCCTTTACAAAGTGAGAAAAACTCTTAAAGTCTAGAATTTGGTTCAAACTCTCTTTTTTTAAGATTTTTATTTATTTATTGAAAGAGAGAGAATGATAGAGACAGAGCATGAGTAGGGAAGAGGGTCAGAGGGAGAAGCAGACTCCCTGCTGAGCAGGGAGCCTGATGCGGGACTCGAACCTGGGACTCCAGGATCATGACCTGAGACGAAGGCAGTCGCTTAACCAACTGAGCCACCCAGGTGCCCCCAAACTCTCTTTTCATCTGCTCCCAAACTATCTGTTTGGTGGGGTGAGTTACTATGTCACCTAGGCCTCACCTCCTGGAGGCTACTCAGGGCTTATTAGAACCCAATGATACCATTTCAGCATAAGAGTATATGGGATAGTCTTTGAGCATAAAGACAGTACGTCCAGGGATGTTTCCAGGGACAATTGTCCTCCTGTATCGTGCCTGCCTTCCCAAACATGCAACATTTTACATCAAGGTTACAGTAGTTTAGGAGTGCATTAATTATCTCTTGCTGTGTAATGGATACTACAAAATTTAGTGGCTTAAAAAATACATACTTATTATCTCACGGTTTTTGTGGGTCAGAAATTCAGGTGAGACCTACCTGGATCTTCTGCTTCAAGGCTGCAATTAAGGTGTTTGCTGAGGCTACATTCTCATCTGAAGGCTTGACTGGGGAAGGACCAACTCCTGTACTCATTCACACAGTTGTTGGCAGGATACAGTTCCTCAAAGCCTGTTGGACTGGGATCCTCAGAACCTTGCTGGCTCTTGGCTGGAGCTGGCTGGTTCCTTGTCATGTGGGCTTCTCCAACATGGCAGCTTACTTCATCAAAGCAAGGAGAGAATTTGCAAACAACACAGAAGTTACAATCTTTTGTAAACTAATAACGGAAATGACATCCCATTACCTTTCCTTTATTCTATTAGTCAGAGGCAAATCACTAAGTCGTGCCTATGCTCAAAGGGAGGGGTAATTACACAAGGGTTGAACATCAGGAAGTGGGGATCATTGGAATCTTCTTAGAAGTCTTCCTAATGCAAGGGTTTCTTCTTGGACACCCTACTCAGTTTGCTGAAGCAAAAGTGGCCAAAGGTGCCAAGTGGATCTTTGTCTCATTCATACCAAGTCATCAAGGTTAAAACTGTTTAATGGCTAAATGGAGTCGTGGCTGGTAAGTAAACATCAAAGAGACTGGAGCATCCAAGAAGGAAGGAAAGGTGGTATAGAGAGGTAAAGGTAGTATGGGTTTATCCTGAATGGTAAAGTAAAATGAGCCCTCAGGACCACCTGACTTTCCAGTATTCAGACTTAAAGGGGAGGAAAAAGTACGTGTAACATGTCTTATCCTGGCTCTACCACAGTCTCTCCACTTTGCCCTAGCTCCCAGACCACTCTCAGACCATAGGTCTAAAGACGTAACCTTCAGCTTTTGTAGGCCTAGTCAAGCTTATAGAGGAAGCAACCCCTTCAGGTTGCAAGGTTTAATTTCTGTTCTTATTAATTAATATATTTAATATAGTACATACTTCATTTCAAATTTAACTCTCATAGCTTGAACATCAGAGAGAATTGGTCATCCAATAGATGGAAAAGCCAGTACTAGGGATCTTAGAGCATATAACTCCCATTTTGAGATATTTTCCATGTACCTATGGCTTGAGCACTTCTAGCTAAGGGAGATGTGAAGGCATAAAGGGGTTGAGTTAATGACCCGGGGTCACATAACAAGTCATAGCTAATGTCTATTTCTTCCCTTCAGAGAAATATTGAATGAGGCAATAAGACAGAACTTGGACACTTAGAACATCTAGGAAGTGATCTGTCCAAATTACTTGGTAACACCATCCATGAGTGATCTCATACTTTTTTTCTGCTTCTAGGATTGTTTTCCTTTCTTCCAGATTCCTGTTCCTATGGGAAAGCATCAGGATCATAAAAAACTAAGAAAGCTTATTAGCTGAAAAATGATTGGAGAGATGAAGATCAATTTCTCTAGAAAAAGATGTGCTTAGTGCCCACAGTCAGGGATCACAGTGTTATGAAATTTTAGGAGAGTGTCATTTACGTGATATAGTGTGGTGCCTGAAGAATTGTCCCGGACATATAATGCAATGGGAATGGGTTACCTGAATTTTTACAACCTCAAGCTTAAACTCTAAACCTAATGTCAGGGTTGACAAAATGCATGAATTGATGGTACCTTAATGTGGACTGGGCATGGGGACCCCAGTTCCCAGCTTCAGGCATTGTGAATTTCTCTGGTGCCAGGTGGTGCCTAAGGCGATCAGATTCCTTGAGGCAGCCGTCAGAAGGACTAACACAGAACTGTGCCCCAATCTGCGGTTGCAGTGAAAGAACCCAGGCTATGAGAAGGGGCTCTTCTCTTGAGCTTTTTCCCCTAGAACTTCCAT
>NW_027812433.1:0-13593 GCF_054177405.1 Leptonychotes weddellii | reverse complement strand
CTCTTCCTCCGCTTGTATCATCTGACATTTCTGCCTCCAGGATAATTGGACAATTCGCTCTATGTGCTTCCAGGGAATGGGCTGCTGGAATGGGAGCTGTGCTCTTCTCAGTATTTATCAGAGTCTCAGCAAAAACCCTTCACCTGACCCCATTCTCTATTTGTATCGCTCCCATCACCCGAAACAAAAATACCAACTACTTAAAGGAAAACTGTGTGTTTTAAAGCTTAGTAATCTTTCCCACTAGCTAAGATTATACCAGTTCCCTAAGTTATAGTGAGTACATTTCCATGTGTACATGAACATTTAGGATCTCGAAGGAGGGGAGAATTGTGGAATAAATAGGACAGCTGTCTGATGTCCCTGAGCCTAGAGAACCTTTCACTTGCTAGTTCACCCGATGGGCTCGGTTCAGCTTCCCCTTCCTCTCTGTCCCCTCTGGACAAGGGCTGCATTTGCAGCAGCATGGAGATTATAATGGGATTCTTCCCAAGAGCACAACTGGGACACACCGGGGCGCTCTGCATCAAGGGACGGACTCTTGCCCGCACTTGAACAAGGTGGGGCTGCCGTGTGATCTCTTGGACTCGAGTCTGTCAGTCCTCCTGTTGCACCACTGAGGACACAGGAAAGTTAAAATCAAGTGGAATTTAATACCTGTTTCCTACATATCTATTTATTTATAAATATTTTATAAAATCAGAGAAGGAGGAATTCTGTGTTATTAGCCGGGGTTCATCTGTGGTGATCATACATTTATTCTCATTCAAAACATGGTAGCTTTCGGGGTGCCTGGGTGGCTCAGTTGTTAAGCGTCTGCCTTCAGCTCAGGTCATGATCTCAGGGTCCTGGGATTGAGCCCCGCATCAGGCTCCCTGCTCCACGGGAAGCCTGCTTCTCCCTCTCTCACTCCCCCTGCTTTAGTTCCCTCTATTGCTGTGTCTCCCTCTGTCAAATAAATAAATAAAATCTTAAAAAAAACAGTTTAATTTCTCAAATAATTGGGTTGTAATCTGAATGACTTCAAAAGGGCTGACCTATCCATTTAGCTGCGTTATGTTGAATTTGCTTCTTTTTATCAGAAAGAAGATCTTCAAGATGAAAATCAAAAGATTCCTATGTTCTAGATTTATAGCTTTGTCTTTGGAGTGTTTTTCTTTCTCTCTGGGTACGTTTAGGCTGGGGAAAAGGCCTCAAAAAAAATTCCTATCCGCCTCTGCATATCAGCTTCCAGTTTGGCCAGTTTCAAACTACAGAGCTACTTAAATCATTTCAAGTGCTGTGTCAGGCTTCAGTTGGGACAGACAGTAAATATTCCTGGGAGTATCAAACAACCCCATGGACCCAAGAGACTTCCCCAAAGAGAGTGCAAAAGATCCTACTTTCCAAGTTCCAGAATCACACCCAGAGGTAGCCCCCCAAAAGACAGCTCCCCCCGAAAGCTGGCAAGTGGTAGGATTCCAACCACAAATGGAGCATGACCCTGATTTCTGTCCAGTCATTTCTGGGGGCCCCCCGACCTGATGGTTGCCAAGCCATGTTCTTGGGACACAAAATGGGACCTACAGGAAGGCAGTAGCTATCCCTGGGAGAAAAAGGATCAATAACCAATGAGTCTGGACTTAGGAAGGAAGGGACAATGTGACATTTTACCTTCCTCTCTCAACTGGGCATTACAGACGGACCCAGAAGAGTTAACTTGCAAGAATTCTCACCCTTTGCCAGCTTCTGCCAATTTTCTGACAATCCCTTCTTATAAGGCTACAGATCAAGTGGGCTTTAAAGTCGAGTGTAGTTCCAATATTTAGCAGAATTTGGCAAGGTTTTCCATTAATTTTAATTTCCCCTTGGTTACTGAAGGGAATAACCAGTAACCGTTTATAGGAAATCCCTTTGAGTTCCATCAACCCTTAGAGGTAAATATTGGGCCAATGGGGGGGGGGGCTCCTTCTAGGGTAAATAGAGGGTCATCTGTAAGGCTGCTAACTTGGTGGACTTTCTTTTTTCTTTTTTTTTTTATGGTCTTGTAGTTTCTTCAGAATGGAAAGGTAGTTCAGATGGAGGATTAGTAGGCTGAGTACATGAGGAAAGAGTGAGAGAGGGAGTAGCAGGAGTTCTGTTAGTCTTATGGTCTTTTGTTTCAGGTACCTTTTGTGTCTTTAATTTTTCATTAGACTTTTGCACTTAATCCTTCAATAAAGCTGTTTTGGAATCCTGAAGACTTTTGGAGGCTTCTGCATACCACTTAGGTATCCCATTCTGTTGGTTTGATTTCAGTTGCCCTTGCTTTCAAGTGTACTCCTTAGATGAATGAACTTGTCTAGTGGGAATGTTTGTCCGAGTGGCCATTGTATTTCTACGTGGTCTTGGTGAGATTTGCCATTTTTGTAGATATCTACAGCTTCTGAGACCAGAGTTCTTAGCCACAGAAATAAGTATGCCAGAAGGTGGAGCACTCAACTCTTTGAAACTTGAGGATTGCATTTCTCTAAGCATTAGGTTTTTGGAGTCAGATTAATAGAGGGATGAGCCCCTGGCTTAGAGATTGTGTGGTGTTTTACAGTGTACCTCCTTGCATGCAAATTTTGGGATGGATGGATAACTTGGTGTCCATCTAACTCATTGTGTGACCAATTTGTCCTCATATAGGCTTCTCACAATTAGATGGCAAATGCTCTAGCAGCTTGCAGTGCTCAACCCATGCCCACCAATTGGGTGGCTTTGGATTCTGAGATTCCTGTTAACAATGTCTTGTTCCTTTATGTCATGTGCACATAAACAGAGACCAATAGTAACCAAGAAAATAGAACTGTGGACACCCATAGTAAGCAAAGAGATGGTACCATGGATTGGCCAAGAGAAGGCCACAGGTGTACAAGACCAGCATTTCCTAAAGTGGAACTATGGTTTGAACCACCAGACCCCAACACAGGGGGAAATGAATCAAGGGCAATGGACTTGGGCTCCAGGGAGAAACATCTGCTAGCTCCAGCCGACCCACTAAGCCCTGGACTGGGGGCTGTGGACTGAGCAAGGGCTGAGGGCTGGAGCTCCATCAGAACCTCCTGCCAATCTAGATTGACCTGTTAACCTGGACTAGAAAGCCAACTAGATTTGGAGCTCAACACAAAGACGGCAGAGCTCAGAACCAAGAAGAACTTACCCATGGCCCTTGGAAACAGCGAGGAAGACAGAGGCCTCAAAAGGCCCAAGGGTACCAACACCCGCATTTCCACTGTCACTGAAGCCATCAGAAGTCTCCTTTGGATCCCGTCACTGCCACCAGATTGTTAAAAAACCATTTTCTGAATAAATTTTAAATCTCTTATTGGCTTTTATTCAACAATTCATGAACTGGGCAGCATCCAGTCTAGCAGATGGAAAGGAGCTCCAAGGAGCTGTAATAAATCAAAGGCTTTTATAGACAGAAGGGAGCAGGAACAAGGAAGGTAAACTAGGCAAAAAAGCTGGTTGGTTATTTTAAGGTCACTTTCCTGGAGAGAATAGCAGAGCAGGGGTCCATCAGGAAGATGATCCAAGGAGTGCTGATTAAGTGATTCCTGATTGACTGGTTTAAGATGCCGTGTCTGGGAGAACCAAAAATGTAAATTAAGTCTCCGTTTGATGATGTGGGGCCTGCCATCTTCTTAACAGTCTCGTAGTGAATAAAGGTTACAATCCATTTAACTTCATTTTTCCAAGTTCAGTGATTCAACTCGCATTTATTGACCATGCCACGTCCCTGGCACTTTGTTAGTCTTTGAGAAAAATAACAGAAAATGTATTAGCCACAGGTTCTGCTCTAGAGGAGCTTATAAACTGATTGTGGGGAGAAGAGATTTACATGGTACACAATAACAAACATAAAACCCTGTGTTCACATGGGAAGGAAAAATAATTTTCCCTTGACCCTTCTAGGTTCCAGCCTGAGAAGTCCTTGTAATAAGACAGATTAACAGGAGAAAAACAGAAGTTTAATATCATGTCTACCCCCTGTGTGCATGGGAGGTACCCAGGAAAAAAACGGAGTAACTTCTTCAAACAGCCTAGGCCACCACCTTAAATAACCTCTCTAGCAAAAGAAAAAAGAAGGGGTTGGGAAGGGAGAGGCCAGTTAGGGGAAGTTACTGGGAGCACAGCACACCAGAGCAAGGTCGTTATGTAACTTTAAATCCTTGCCTTCCTCCTTGACAATAGTTTCTTGAGAGGTAGCGTTCTCCACTTCTTCCTGGTAGGGAGGAGGCACCTTACACAGAGAGATTTCCCTTATAAATGTAAATGTTACATTTACATTACAAAGGGTAAGTTACAGAAGCGTAGCTTCTACTCTTTTGTCTGAGCTTCTTCAGTGTCTGCCTTTTCTTAGAGAGAACCCAGGTCAAACTAATGAGTATGCCAAAGAGGCATGATTTGGGCTGGCGTATTCTGCTCCCCTTCACTCATAAATGGCAGGGGGGCCAACAGAGCACCGGGCTAGGAATCAGGTGGTTCCTTTTCTGACTCCACCCTGGTTCATTGTGCGACCTTGCTGGGAAAATAGAACTAAAATAAAATCTCCTGCCAACCCAGAAAACTTCTCCCCGAAAAGTAGGAAAAAAGTTTCATTATTGAATAAGCATTAAATAAGAATGTGCTGCATATCCCAGGTCATCTGCTAAAGAACAAAGAAATCTCCCCCTTTTGGATAACCAAGCAGATACAGCCCATCGATAAACAATAACTATCTCCCAAATAGCGGACTTGACAGCGTCATCGGTCACGCATAGGTCATCCTAAATGCGTTCGGTAACTGGGGAGACCATCTGTGTTAGCTAATTGGCTTTATCCAAAGGATAACCAAATGGCAGGAGGTAGTTTTGGAGCGAGGGGCCTGTGGAAGTCAGGCTTCTGCCAACCCACAGAAACTGGGAGATGGGGGTGCAATCTTACAGAGATGGCTGCCCCCGTCGGTAGAGCATGCAACGGTTGATCTTGGGGTCATGAGTTCGAGCCCCACGTTGGGTGTAGAGATTACTTTAAAAAAAGGATGGTTTCCAGGTCCTTGAGAAAGACCCTCGTGGGTCACAAAGTGAGGCTTATTTAGCTTTTTAAGAAAGATTTATATAAATTTCAAAGAAAGAAAGAAAGGTGACAAGTTTTCTAAAGTAGATGCTCTAACAAAAGGCAGGCAGGCGAAATTTCTTCCCTTAGTTTCAACAGGGAGCATTAAGCTCTTATTTTCATATTTGTCAGTACAGCTTTGCATGCCCCTTCATCTTTCTTGACCTCATTTCACTCCCACGTAGAAAGAGGAGGAGATCCACATGTGTGTTCATAGATGACTTGCCCACTGAATTTGAGAACCACTGAACTGTCACAAGGAAAAGCTACCTAATTCTTGCACTTTTTCATGTCTTTTCTTGAATTAGACTAAACATAGTCTCTGCATTCATGGGAATGATAAGCACATCTGTGTATTCACCCTGAATCCCAGCTTTGAAAGCTAAATCTATCTGTCAGAATGTAATATTCTTTATCAGTGGCTCAGGGCAGTGTTTCACCAAAGTGTGGGACTCACATTACTCATGATTCCTGTGGTCCAGGTGGCTCATCTGATAACATTGAACCATATGCTGGTGATGTTATTCTCCTTTCAAAAATGTTCCAAATGGCCAAATGTGTTAAAAAAAAGTTTTATTTTGATTTAAAATTCATCCCCGAAACTTCTAATGCTACCTTCTCCTTTCAGTAACACCTTTGGCCAGCAACTATATTGTTCTTGAACAACTATATTTTTCTTGAGCAAATACATCTTGAACTTAATGTATTTGTTTAGCTTTGACTCTATTTTTGCATTTTCCTTCTAAAGACAGCTTGTGTTAGATTTTCCTATGATAATAACAAAAAGGTTCTTTTAAATAAGTGTAAGTAAAAAATGAATGAGTTTATTTAAAGAAATATTTAAGATGAAATGAGTGGGTTCCACACAGTTCTGACCAATGACGACATGCATCAAAGGCATTAGATTTCAAGGATAGGAAACAGAAACCACAGCCTTAAACTGTCCTAATCAGAGGGAGAGGAGGATGGGTATAGGGGAGCACTGGAAACCCTGCCCTGGTGTAAATGTGAATGATTTCTATGTTGCTGAAGGACCAGGGTCAGTATATAGAAAATTTCGCAGAGGTTCCTGTTAAATCTGGATGACATTGGACAAGAATATTTATCATCCATTCAAACCATGTTTTTGCATCTTTAAACACATTGATACAACTCCAGTGTTCAGAGCAAGGAGATCATGGTTCTGCGGTTTGAGCCTTGCTCACAGCATTTCATAAAATTTGGGTAAACTCAGTTTGAGATGGAATTAACAAAATGAAGCACAACCAGTGGGGAAAGTATGATAAAGATTTTGAAATCTATATCATGAGAGCTGAGACTGAAGAACCTAAGAAAAATTTTTTCTGGGGTACCTGGGTGGCTCAGTTGGTTAAGCATCGGACTCTTGGTTTTGGCTCAGGTCATGTTCTCCGGTCTGGAGATCAAGCCCCGTGTTGGGCTCTGCGGTCAGTGGAGAGTCTCCTTCCCCTCTCCCTCTGCCCCTTCCCCTGCTCATGCTCCCTCTCTCTCTGAAATAAATAAATCTTAAAATATTTTTTCTGATGAACAGAGAGCTGGATACTGAAATCCTCTTTGTACATCTGAACATTTTCTCTGGAATAAAGAACCAGCAAGACAAACAAGGATTTGCTAACAAATACTGCTGTCCAGTGGTAGAGTCAGCAACCACATTGGGTAGTGAGAGCTCTGTCAGCAGAGGTAATCAAACAGGTCAGGCAGCAGCTGACAAGTGTGCAGTCACAGTTGTGTGCAGTGGTTGGGACACTAACATAAGAGGCCTGGTTGGGGTGTGGTGTCTTGGGATGGAGGTTAGAACGGAGTTAGTATGTGAAAAATACCTGCTAAGTTACAGGCTATCTACCAATACTTTGGATGATCTGTTTCAGGGTATGAACAGCTTGTAAAACTTACTTTCTGATAAAGTTGTTTAATTCTCACCCCCAACAAGATCGTCCTATAACGTCGATGCTGCAGAATCATTCCTCTTCTAGGGAACCTTTAAAGCCTGGAAAGAAACCCTGGGCATGGGCCAGTTTGCAAAGTGCAACAACAGAGATTTGTGTAGGGAAAGATGGGCCCAGAGTGTGTTTGGAAGTAATCAGGGGCTTTGCTGGCAGCCAGCTGGTTGTCCTTTGTGTTTTCTTGCCTTCCAAAAGCCGAGTGGGGGGGTTCAGGTGAGAAAGGCCCAGCTTCCTGCCTAGAAGAGAGAACAATCTGACACTTGCTAAATGTGGGTCTAACCAGCAGATGGCATCATCTTCCCAGAGATGTGCCAACCGTCGGCCCCCAGCTCCAACACCTTGGGATATATATTCAAGGAACGCAAGAGGGCTCCAGGCTCCCACTGCTGGCTGGAGAGCAGGCTGGTTCAGAGGATCTCCTTGTTTCCATGTTTACACACACACACTTTCTCTCTCTCTCTCTCTCTCTCTCTCTCTCTCTCTCATGCTCCTATGCCTATTCACAAAGAGGGTCCCATGGCTGTCTATGTCGGTATGACTGTCCACACACACACACACACACACACGCACACATACAATCTCCAAGCTGAGACAGGCCCAATGAGCTACCAAATCTCAAGGTGCCATTTCTTCTTTACCTACTCTTGTACATTTTGGCAATCACAAGAAGTGTTCTACGTCAAATGCATGTTTCAGTGGCGGGATTTACTAGACTCCAAGATCAACCAGGTTACCCGATGGACAGCGGTTGTATCCAGTAGGAAAGAACAGCAAATAAACAACTAAGGCTAATTGTGTCCAGCCTGGTGATCACGGATGTATCTATCAAATGAAATTATATATATATATATATAGAGAGAGAATCAATATATATTAATATGTGTATATTAATATATATATACTTCATATATACTTTTATATATATTAATATCTATAGCATAATATATAGAGCTTAAGTTTGCAAGAGGAGTATCTTCATCCCCCCTGTACACTTTAATGTCCCTTCTTAGTCATCTCCAATGTCATAAACTACCTAGTGGTAGGAAAGAGATTTCATCCCGAATTTGTCTGCTTCCAAACACTCTCTCCTTTGTACAGCCTCTAACTGCTTCTCCTACGACATGGGGACAACAAGAAATACTCAATCCTCTGAGAGGAATTGAGTGCCATTTGTAATTGTTTTTCGTTTTCCAAATAGGATACAGGTGAATTAAATAAAAACTTTTGCGAAGTGCTGCATAGAAACTTTTCTACCAAAGGCAAGTTCTAAGTTAAATGGAATGTAACGTGGAATTCTGGCTCCAGGTGGATTTGCAGGAGCATCGCAGAAGACACAATTTTCTGTAATCACAGTCGCACCTGAAAGGCCCAGGAACCGTATCAATTGGAAAACAAGGCTAAGTGAAAATGGCCGTGCTTGTTCTCTAGAATGTTCATAAATCAACAGCGTATTCTCAGGTCAAGGTGAGACGAGAATGAACACGACCCGGATGCCTTTTTAGCACACGCTACCACGGGCGGCAAGACCATCCTAATCTGGACCGTGGGTCTATCCAGTCAAGCTGTATGAGCATGAAGTGGCATTAAGAACAGAATAAAGTTCTCAACAATGAATGATAATTTTCCTCTACTCTGCCTTGGTCAGCCCACTCCTGGTGATGCTGAGTTCTCACTGCAACATTTTGGCAAGAGGACAATGGTCAGGAGGAGAGAGACTGGAGGGGCAGGTCAGAAGTGCTCCCAGCCAGACATCCCCAGGGCCCTCAGCTGGTTCTTCTACCCTAGGCTGGAGGAGAGATGATTTAAGGAGAGCAGAGCACCTGTGTGCAAATATGCATATATGCGGGGGATATGTTTTGGGAGGCCTTGGCGATCGGATGCAGGCCTGGGAACAGAAAGCAGACACAGAGGCAGAGGAAAACAGGGTCGCATATCACTGGCCCACGGTGGCCTGGGTGGCCGGCTGAGGGCATCTGTAAATACTTGTTGCACTGATGAGCTACACAAGCACGAATCCTTCCCATGTATGGAAGTGGAAACCAAAGCCGGGAGCACAGTCCTGACAGGCCTTCTCTGTCCTTGCCTTGCTGAGCCTTCAGTCTGATGAGGAACACAGGCGTGGCAACCCCGGGGGATGAAATGCACTATCATGGAAGCGCGCGGAGCTCAGGAGCCCATCAGAGAATCACCTTCACTCCTTCTCGGGGCAGTCGGAGAACAAGTCCCAGAGGAAGGCTGGCTAACTCGAGACTTGAATATAGGAGTCAGTTGGGTAATGAATGTGGGAGAAAGAAAATTTTCCCATGGAAATACTCTGTTTTCCCAGACACAGAGGTGCCTACAGCTCCCTATGCATATAAGACTTTCCCAAAACCGTATGAAAAGTGTCTCGCTGTATCATCCCTTATCTATTGCTGCCTAACAACCACCTCGAAATGTTGTGTCTTAAAACCATGACCATTTATATGCTGATGATTTTGCAGTTTGGGCTGGGCTCAGGCAGGTGGTCTTCCTCCTGGCTTGTCTAGACTCACAGGGCCTGCTGCCATCCGTTAGCTCAACTGGGAGGAGGGTCCAGATGGCCTCAGATTTCTGGCAGTTGGTGCTAGCATTCTCTGGGGGCACTTCGGTTCTTCTCCACCTGGTTTCACTTTCTCCAGCAGGAAAGACAGGCTTCTTTATGTGGTGGTCTCAGGACAGCATTTCAAGAGGGCAAAGGAAGACATTTCAAGGCGTCTTGAGGTCTGAGTGGTAGAATTCACATAGTATCACTTCTCCCGTGTTCTATCAGTCAAAGCAAGTTTGAAGCTAAAGAATGAAGAAATGGGGGGCGCCTGGGTGGCTCAGTTGGTTAGGCGACTGCCTTCGGCTCAGGTCGTGATCCTGGAGTCCCAGGATCGAGTCCCGCATTGGGCTCCCTGCTCGGCAGGGAGTCTGCTTCTCCCTCTGACCCTCCCCCGTCTCATGCTCTATCTCATTCTCTCTCTCAAATAAATAAATAAAATCTTTAAAAAAAAAAAAAGAATGAAGAAATGGTTCCTATTTTTGATGGGACTTCCATCTACAGCAGTCATGGTGAGAAATCCCAAAGTCGGGTCAACTAAAGGTGACTCCAGAGAACTGAAGCTTGAGCTTAAGGACAAATAAGATTTGATTAAGGAGAGCAGAGGAGGACAGAGTACAGCAGGGAGAGAGGTTGGAGAGCCTGGATGGACTGTTTGGAGGAGTTCACTGGGTTTGGCATCAGGGGATCAGGGGAGCAATTGTGGGGAAAGACACATCAGGAGAAGAACATCATCACATCTGGCAGTGTCCCACAATGCACTGGGTGGTCTGGGAAGTGATCAGTCAATATCGATCCTCTCTGGAGAAGCCTAAGATGATGAAGGATTAGTGTAGGAGTTCAGCAAGAGAACATTTCCCTCAAGAGATTTAGACAGTGAGTTTTGTTTTTCTATAACTGAAGTGTCTTTTCACAGCTGCTGCATAAAGTAGCCTTGGAATTACTTCATTCCCATGGATTTGGTCAAAGCCCTAGTTATTGGTACTTGCTGTGTCCCCTGGTTGGGTCATCTCCGAGAGTCCTGCTTCCTGGTTTTGGACATGTTATCGCAGCAGGAGTAGAAGACACATACTGTTAGCTGGCTGCAGAAAGCCCACCTGGCTTCATCATGGAGGCTGACACCAGTGACTCTGAGGACCATTAGGAAAGCACGTGGACTTCAGCACCTGAGGGGAGAAGCCATTTAAGCCAACACCCATCTTGGATTGCCACAGGATATTTTTTTTTTTTCCTCCTGTGGATTCATCTTCAGTTGGTAAGGAGAAGACATTTTATTGCTGAATGGTCTGCGAGAGGAAGAAATGAACAGCCATCAACTTGTTGGCAAAGCCGGGGGAGAGGTGACTTAGATCACCAAAGATCATATGATAGCCAGATGACCAAAGCCCCGGGGGAAGGCTAGCAAGTGTTTCCTCACATTTGGTGACCCTGTGGGTAGGAACAGATGACCAAAGCCCCCGGGGAAGGATAGCAAGTGTTTCCTCACGTTTGGTGACCCTGTGGGTAGGAACAAAGCCTGATTTCAAATTAAAATCTAAACCTCTCCTTTGAGCAAATCCTTCTGTCATGTTGAGGCAGTCTGGCAACCACTGAGCCTTTATGTGCGCAAGGTCTTTTGAAAATCAAGTGGAGGCGCATTCTTGAAGCAGTAGCAAGGATGACAAGTGTCTTCCGCTTCCTGAGCATACCTCTTTGTTCCTTGAAACCCAAGGAGCATCCGGAGAAATACAACCCAAGCATCCAGCCATTCTTAATAGGTATCAGTTGGAATTTACGTCGTTTGGCCAACCTTGATGCTGGCAAACTCCTTTGTTTTGCTTTGGGGAGAAGTGGAGTCTCCTAGAGGTGGCAGGAATAAAGACCCGTGGATTCAATGCGTTTTGTGTTTGATTAGCTCGGTTCTGTAAAATGACATGCCCCTGAACCTCAGGTTGCCCATGATTTGCTAAGATAGGAAGGATTCCCTCCGGGACAGAGAGGCCTGGGGCTAATTATGCCGTAGGGTGAATTCATCACTAAGTCTTTTTTACTAACAAAGATGAATTACCTCATACGTTTTACAAGGCTCTAAAAAATTAGGTGAGTGAATCTAACGTCCAGCCAACGCATGAACACAGAGTCAGCAAATGGCAGCCTTCCAGAGAGGTGACTCCTCGTTCGTTTGCGTAGACAAAGAGGAGGATAGGTGATCGCCCCTGAGCACAGAGATTACGAGGTCTCTAAGTTACCATGATCTGTGCTGTGGTCATTGAGGAGGAGGTGTTATCATTACCTCAATTTGCATATGAGGAAACTGTGTCCAGATACAGTCAGGGGAAGTTGGGTTTTAGAAAGTAGAGCGCTTAGCTCCACTTACTTGCTGTGTGACATTTAGCAGACTTTTAAATCTTCTAAATCTCGTTGAGACTCAAGTCTACCTCATAAGCTTGGGACCACAGAGGAGAATTCGTTCACTCTTATGCAATATATACCCCTCGAAGTTGTTTATCCAGTGGTTAGTCAGCAGTTGTCGCTGGGGTCAGACCACCTGTGTTCAAACTCCAGCTCTGGCACCTGCCGAAGGTCATAAATTGGAGAACTAGTTTAGCTTCTCTGGGCCATGTTTCCTTATTGATAAAATGTGAGCAGGAGTAACAGTTGCCCCAGTGGCTTGTTGTGAAGCTTAAAGTTGATGGTGGTGGGTAAAGCCAATTATAAGCACGATGATGATGATGATGATGATGGACTGTTATCTCTCAGGTGATTTGCCCAGGGTCAAACAGCATGTAAGGTCCTGAGCTAGGGCACAATGCCAGGTCCAACTTAAAGTTTTAAAGTTTTCCACTGTCAGACAGAAACACAGAATTAAGGGCAAGAGATGGGAAACAATCTGAAATCCCAAGAGCTGGGATTTCTGTGAAGGTACAAAAGACTTGAGCAACTTTGAAGAGACAGCAGAAGTGTGGGCGGGCAGGGCTAATGCTTTCCTTCTGGCCAGGACGGGATGCCTCAGGCTGTGATCAGAGATGCTCAGGACGATGCTACGTTGCCGGACCTGTATGACCTCTCTAGTCTGTGCACAAACCATCGGTCATGGGCCTGAGTTACAGACCTGTTGCATCTGGGTGCGGTCTTCAGCTCCAATATGAGAGCAGGATCTCTGCCATGGTCCCAGGGAAACCATACTCCTCTATTATTCCTCCTTTTATTCCTATGGCTGCTGCTTTTTGGGGAAGTATCTGGGAGTCTTTTAAATCCGTAGTAGTGTCTTGTCTTGTATCATTCATTCAATCATTCATTCATCTTCCACGTGCTACTTCTTGCCCAAGGTCCACTAGCTGATACATTAAGTTTCCAAGTCCTTATCTGTAAAACTGGTAATAAAAGTATCTATCCCTTAGGATTTTAATCAAGATCATATGAAATAATGCACGCAAAATACTTGGCTATTTTTTTTAAAGATTTTATTTATTTATTTGACAGAGAGAGAGACAGCAAGAGCAGGAACACAAGCAGGGGGAGTGGGAGAGGGAGAAGCAGGCCTCCCACCGAGCAGGAAGCCCGATGTGGGACTCGATCCCAGGACCCTGGGATCATGACCCGAGCCGAAGGCAGACGCCCAACGACTGAGCCACCCAGGCACCCAATACTTGGCTATTTTTATTGGTCATTGTCTTAACACTTGCTGATAACTCTCTTGGAAACACATTGGGGATAGAGCAACAAGAAAGGGATTTGGTCCTTCGGCTATTGTCTGAAGGTCTAGTTTCGAGTCCTGATTCTGCCCACTGATGACTAGCGTGACCTAAGGAAAGTCACTTTTTCCCTGAGGCTCTTTTTTACTCATCTGTAAAATTAGGATATGGGAAAAGGTCAACACTTAAAGGTTATTTTCCAAGGAACATTCACCTCATGAAATTATCCTTAGAGTGAAAAGGGCTTCAGTGGATTTATAAGTCTGGGTAAGTTTCTTTTTTTTTTTTTTTTTTT